>NC_136624.1:26225384-26405384 GCF_933228915.1 Telmatherina bonti
GACTGTCCGCTTGGATGGAGATCCTTGCATGAAGTGCTACAGGCTTTTTTTTTTGGTTTGTTTCTTGTTTACTCCATTCCCACCACATAATATCACCTGTTACAATACAAAGAATTAATATCATAAAGTTTGTTGCAAGGAACTGTGCTATGTTCTCCAACTTTCCAACAAATACAGCTATACTAAGTGTTGAAGTGCTCCTTGAAGAGCTGCGTCTTCAGCTTGCTCTTAAAAGTAGACAGGGACTCTGCAGAGCGGACAGAGTTTGGGAGATCATTCCACCATTGTGGCCATCATATCTTCTTGTCTGTAGATGTGGTTAAAATAACAAAACATGTAATTTTTTAACAGTAGTTTACAACCTCAACAACCTGAATGACATGTAAACCTTTACACTTTCATTCATTCATTTATCCTATCAAGTTTTAATTTCAATATGGATTATTGGAGTGTAGTATTGCTTAATAATGTATTTTAACTTTACTTTTCAAATATATACAAGTATTATGTACAAATATGTTTATAAACTTTCAGGAAGATGTTACAAAAGGGTTAGGAGGTTACATCGTGAAAACAAAGTAGTGTTAAATGTGAGGCGGGGTATGTGGATGGCAGCGCACTTCAACAATAAACCAACTTCACTGACAATAGTTTATATACACGCAGTTGTATTTTGAATATAAAAACGAGCAAAACAGAATACAGAATTTAAGAAAAAAAAAAAGACAAAAACTGAATAAAGGCGAATTAACAGTCAAACACAGAGACCGTGCCAATACAATATCAAATCCGTAACATTTTTAAAGTACTTTCTTCTCAGCGTCTCAGCTCTCGACGCCATATTTGTCAAAGTATCTCATTATAACTCCCAGCTCTAGCTCCACAGTCCCCATGGCTTCGGTTTGCAATCTGTATCTGTCCGCCCCACTATAGATCAGGTCTGGACTGCGGAGCTGAGGACCTCCGCCGACAAATATTTGCGCTAGCTGCTCCTGCCAGGAGCCGAGCGGCCTCCAAGTTACACAGCTTATCCGGTGATGTCCGGGGCTAGAGGGGACGTGGCAGTACCCGTATCCGTACAGCTGGCATCGTCCGAAAGAGTCCTGGTGCCACACTTGAAGATGAAACTTTGGCCATCCCTGGAGTCCTTTGGTTGCGTAGTGCAGATCAACTGGGTGACTCCAGTACGCCATGTCTCCCGTTTGGGGGATATCTACCTGGGTCTGACCCTCCTTTAGTCCCGACAGGAGACGCCATGCTCCTCCTGTATGAACGCCCCATTTGCAAAATAGACTGCTTTGAGGAAAACCACTAGCTCCGACGATCTGTCCTATAATGTGAAGCTCTGCCATATCACAGCTAGCTTTTTTAACCAGATCATTCGGGACTCAGAAATGCAGGTTTCTCCCTCTAAATCTAGCGGCTAGCTACGGTTAGCCCTGCGTGACTAGCGCAACAATTCACATCTCCTTGGTAACCCAGCTTGTCCTGCTGCTGGCTCGTTTGGGAATTTATCCTGAGTTTAGTCTTTCAGGCAATACTTCCTGTCCGGTTCAGATTGAATATTTTAAATATAATTGGAAATTCTATGTTAAATGGGTTTACGGTGAGTTAGTTGTTAATTTAGATTAAAAAAAATTATATCCGTCTTGATAGGTAAAGTTGAATGTTTCTTACGGTGGGAATTGCCACCTGACATACTAAACTTAGGGCGAATTAATGGGTTTACATTTTCGTCATTGTTTGGGGGGGAAAAAAAAAAACAATCGTTGGATGATTAATAAATCGTTGCTGTATATACATTATCAATCTTTAAGAAATTTTGCATTAATTTGAAACAGAATTTGTATTTAGCAGGATTTAGAACCTAAAAGCAAAGGCACTACAAAACAGCACCGCCTGGTGGTTCACGTCCCTCCTAATTCAGCCTACAATATTTTTGTTTGCAGAAATATAATGAAATTCTATATCATAGGTTGCCAGCTGCTGTCCTACAGGTGTTAGGATTTTTTCCTGCTGAAACACACCTGATTAAAATCAGTGGGTAATTACAGACTTGTGTAGAGTGTGATGTCAAACAAAGAAGTCTGCTAATTAAGTTTTATTTGTGCCAGGTGTGTTGCAACAGTGAAACTCTTAACATTTGTAGGACAGCAGCTCTTCCAGTAATCAGCAGGTGAGAGGCAGGGTGCACCCTGGGCAGGTCACCAGTCCATCACAGAGCCAATACAGACAAACAACCACACACACACTCCCAGGGACAGTTTAGAGTAACCAGTTAACACAGTGTTTCTCAAATCCAGTCCTCAGGCCCCTCTGCCCTGCATGTTTTAGACATGTTCCTCCTCCATAGCACCCGAGTTAGATTATTGAACTTCCTTGTCAAGTTCTTTGCAGCCTGTTAACGAGGCCCTTTATTTCATTCAGGTGTGTTAAAGTAGGGTTGCCTATAAAACATGCAGGGCATGGGGGGATTGAGGACCGGAATTGAGAAACACTGAGTTAACCTAACATGGATGCCTTTGGATGGTGGGTGGAAGCTGAAGTACCCACATAGAATTTACGGAAACACGGGGAGAACAAAACCTCCTCTGTATGTTTTGTGCTCCATTTGGGGAAACAATATCCACACCCCAGCAGAAGCTACTGGAAACCAGCATGCAGAGGGTGAAGGGGATCAGAAATAATCTATTGAGTCTTTGAGATGAGCCTCTGTTCATATGAGGATATGGGTATTGAAGATTGGCAAGCCAAATCCCTCTATATTAAAATGCAATTTGGCCATTTTTTTTGGGTTAGTTTTTAAAACCGATTAGCAAACAATGATGTTAAACAAGAGAATCAACTCAATAAAAGCAAAGCTATTACTTACGATGTTTGGTTATATTATTGATTAAAAGCCTTTTTGTCTCTATCCACATAGTCTGATCCAACCCTAGAGAGACATTTCAAGGGTCACAGGGACACTGTGACAAGTGTGGACTTCAGCTGCAGCATGAAACAGATTGGTAACAGACTTCTCTTGTACACTAAGTTTTTGTATGTCTGGTGACTGCCTGTTTTCCCATGTTTTTTTTTCCTCATGCTATTTTGTATTTATTTTAATATAATTCTTTCACTTCACTCACCTGTGCTTATCCTCTTATAGCCACAGGTTCAATGGACTCCTGTGTGATGATCTGGAACATGAAGCCTCAGATGCGAGCTTATCGCTTTGATGGACACAAAGAAGCTGTCACATCAGTTCAGTTTTCACCATCTGGTCACTTGGTGGCTTCTGCCTCTAGAGACAAGACTGTACGTCTTTGGGTGCCCAGCATGTAGGTTTTTAAGATGAATTATTTTGCCTAGTTTGTTTCACCCTCAAAATTATTACAGATAAAAATAACAAAAATAATTTCACAAGTAGTGTTCACACCCTCCTATCAGCAGGAAGAAGATGCACATCCATGAACAGTCACTGGAGTTATTGTTATTTTACAATAAGTGATGATGTTTTTTGTGATTACAGGAAGGCAGAGTCAACGGTGTTCAGAGCTCATACTGCCACTGTGCGCTCTGTTAACTTTTCTGGTGATGGACAGACTCTGGTCACAGCCTCCAATGACAAAACCATTAAAGTGTGGACCGTCCACAGGCAAAAATTCCTCTTCTCTCTCAACCAGCACATTAACTGGGTTCGCTGTGCCAAGTATGAAACACACGTTTTTTGTTTTGTTTTTTTTAAACATTTTTATCTTTTTTGCATCAACCAACTTTTGAAATTCAATTTTTGATTGTACTGCAGGTTTTCTCCTGATAATCGTTTGATTGTGTCAACCAGCGATGATAAGACTATAAAACTGTGGGACAAGAACAGCCGAGAGTGCATTCATACTTTCCTTGAACATGCTTGGTGAGCACTTGAATGAATGGTGAATTGGAAAAATGTGAATGGAGATGAATGAGTGACAGAGAAACATCAGTAGCTTTATTTAATTGTATTTTATGTTTATTGATTTCATATAGATTTTCTTGTCACGAAAAATTGGTTAATATACCTACATGTTAATTGATGAAGCAGATATCAAGAGCTTTAATTCCTTATTCACTTTTGTAAGGCTTAGGTTAGTAAAGTCATATTGTTCGGTTGCACAATTGATTCTTTACCATATAGCTTGTTTATACACTGCATCTGTGAAATTGCTTTTATATAATTTTAAGAGACTGCTTGTAAGAAGAGCAGATTTTATTTTATTTAACTGAGATTATTGTCAAATCTTGACTAGTTTAAGGTTTCATTTTCATAATGTTTGAATTTATGGCAAGTTTGGTCTATGTTCCTCTAATGAAATTTGCTTCTGTTAATTTTTCTTTGGTTTTGATCTGTTTTGTTTTTTTTTTTTTTTTTTTTTGTTTTATTATAAGTTATGCCACCCATGTGGATTTTCATCCCAGTGGAACATGCATTGCAGCAGCTAGTACTGACAACTCTGTTAAGCTCTGGGACATCCGATCCCACAAGATGCTCCAACACTACCAAGGTAAAGCCACTTTATTAGCACATCTTTTAAAGGAGCAGCCAGGCACAACATTTTTTTTAGCTTTAAAGCAAATAGTCATTTGCAGTAATTAAGCACAACCTCACTTATTGATTAATTTTGTAATGTAAATAAGTGCTGTTGGACTTAGTTTATCCCTCTAATGCTTCTTACTTTTAATATCAGTTCATACTTAAGTATACAATGCAATCTTACTGAGTATTCTCCTTTAAACACAAACTAGGTTTCTGACAAACCGAAATAAAAATTCAACAAAATTAAGATTTAAATCTCATGAGCGGAGCTTTAATCAAGATGAACGATTTCTTGAATATTAAATAAACCAAATGTTGATGCTTTTTTTTTTTTTATCAGTCTGCCACTTGGGCAGATTGTTCTCATCCTCTCTCCTAAATGGATTTCAGTTGTAAGATCTAATAATGGATAACCACATCTGCCTGAGGAGATTGAGCACAAAGATAAAAGCGTCTCCTCCCCCTTCCTTTTCTGTCTCTGTTTTACTTTATATACTGTATTTACCACTCTACCAGTTAAAATGTTGTATTGGTATTGCTGATTATTTACAAGAACTATTAATAATTATAAACCCAGACAAGTTAATGCAAATAATATATACTCAACAGTTCAAGATTACAAAACCTCTGTGATATTTCTGTCAGAAGTGGTGATGGTTGGCAGCTAGGGTTATCTTGACAAAAAATATTTCCAGTTAGTCTTTAACTTTCTCAGCTTATTGTTAGAGAGTGGATATCTCTGGTTTTGTGTTTATTGAGGTATTGAACATGTTCTCAGTCCTTGTGTAAACCAGGTCTAACACATTGTACCTGCCATCTGTGCTAATTTCCATCTTATCGGCACCTTTTTCAGCCAGAGGGTTGTGTACATTTTTACGTTAAGCCAGCAGAGGGATCCATTGCTTCTTAATTGTGCTACTTTACATGCAGGCCATTCATCATATAGCAGTGTCATTTCTACACAAGGGAAGCTCTGATTAGTCACTAAAGGCAACAATTCTTGATCATGTATTAATATTAACAAGATGTTTCATCATTCTCAATAAACTGTAAGGGAAGCAGTGTGACGTGCCGCTGTATTTCTGTTTGGTAGAAAACGTTTGCCAGTTGTTTTACGGTTCTGAAAGGCACTTATTATTTCCAGCTAAGTTGTGTGATTATTTACTGTTATTTGCAGGATAAACCAAGTTCTTAATGTTAGTTAAACAAAGAAAAAACATTTGATACCATCTCTTGAGTCCAAAGATGTCATCTGGAAAGAACTGGGCATGTACGAATCCTCTTCTGGAGGCCAGACCTTTGGGAATGATGATTTTTAATATAAATATTTCTTTTCACTTTTGGAATATTTAAAAGAATAACAGCAAAACTAAAGAAAAAGTAGTACAGTATTTCCCAGTATTCTTTTAATTTTACTATCGTCTGATCAAATACATTTTTTTTTGCCTCAGACTTTTAATAATGTTTAGGCCAGAATATCATTAGAACTTCACTTGTTCCTACTTGGTTTTTGTAGAGTGCACAAAATCTAACTTCAAGAATGGACCTTTAACTGTAAACTTTGGAAAACTCAGATCAAACTGTATCAAACCTGCAGATTTCTTTTGCTATTAAAATGTCAAGGGAGTATTGAAAGGTTGAGAAGCCCTCTTCCACGGTTCAGCACAGTTTACTGTCTACACAGTTCCTAAACTAATTGGATGATTGTAATTTCCATGTTCAGTGTCATTGTGACTTTTTTGCTATTTTACAGACAAAGAATGTGTACATGTACTGCTGTAGAAGTAGAGAAGTGTCTGTGCTGCTACCTTGTCATAGAAGGTCCTCTGTCAACAGCCTCCCTTGATAAACACTGTGATTTTTGTGACTTCTTGTTTTCACCTGCAGAAGGATTTTAGTTTGAATTACAATGGCAACACATCTGTTGGGCTCTGCTATAAACTCTGCGTTGGTATGTGTGTTCCAGTCCACAGTGGTGTGGTGAACAGCCTGTCTTTCCATCCTGCTGGTAATTTCCTAATCACTGCATCCAGCGATTCCACAATGAAAATACTGGACCTTGTGGAGGGCAAGCTACTGTATACACTGCATGGTCACCAGGTAAAAACACACAAATGCACCACACACAAGTACTGTTATGATAGCCTAAAGGCCTGGCTGTTCATTTCACCTGGTCATGACCGATTTAGATCATATCTGACCTCCGGTTTTTTGTGTGTGAGCAGGTTTGGTTTGACCACTTATGTTTGAGTTTTGACATCTCCTTTATGCATGTTTTATTCTTGAAAGTGTGTGTGTATACGATGCCTTTTTTTCTATGTGGTATATTTTAGTACTTGCCTGGCGAACAGGCAGCCCACTCATGATGACTCATCTCATGGTTGTTGGAAGGAAGCAGAACTGCCCCCGTTCCACTGGATCCTCTTACTTCTCTTACTTCTCTCTGGGTCTGTCTTGTTGTCTCTCAGACCTCAGGAAACTTCCACCCGAACTACCTCCATTATCATATTCATTTTCCACCTTCACTTCTGTTTTTTTGATCTTCCCTCCTGTCTGTGTCCTTCATCTCATGTAGTCACATTTTGGCTGACTGGGCTAACCAGCCGGACGGTGCACTGACTGTGTCTGTTTGTTTGAACAGCTGATGGACTGGCTTGCTGGCTAGTTATGGAAACCGATGGCTTGCCAGTACCACATGTGGTCCATCTGTTTATCTATCCCCCTGCACACGTTGCCTGTCTCTCATTTTGTCTTTTATGTCTCTGTCACCTGTATTTCTCTCCAGCTGCTTGCCAAGTTTCATCCCTTTTTCAAACTGAAAAAAGCACTTTTCCTCTTCTCCCGCCTCCAGATTTGTCATCCCCTATACTTTGTCTTTGTTGTTGTTCTTTTTGGCTCTGTGGTATCGCCACCAATCTGTTGGCATTGGGACCACTCAAAGTGCTAATTGTCTTTTCTATTGCATAGCTAGAGATGGGAGAGACCCCCATCTGTTCAGTGTGGGTGCTAAGGTTAATGTTTTTATGTGTCTGCTTGCGTTGCGTGTGCTGGGCTGTGTATATGCACAGGCTCATGTGCCTGCACTTCAAATGAAAACACGCGAATGTTTTGCTGTTGGATCAGATAAATATATTGTTTACCTCTCACCCCCAGGAGGATGTTACCTGGCTGAGGTTGAATTGTGCTAATGTAGGCTAGTTTATTTCTCTATTCCGCTATCAGACATCAGACTTTCATCATATTTTCCAAAACTTTTCTTAGATCAGCTAAAATGGTAAGTCTAAAAAGCTTTTTAATACTCCAGGGACAACAAGGTATGATTCATTGTCTACAGTTGAAGCTGCTCTTTGCTAAAACTAAGTTTAAAGTGAATGTTAATGAGAAACTAAGCTGTCAGTTTAAAGCACTATCTGAAATTTTTGATTGCTGTACTATTACTGGTGTGTATATAGTATACGCCTACTTTTGCTATACAAAGTCTGCCATTTGAAAGTCTGATCATTGAATGCTGCGGACAAGCTAGTGTTCTGCAAACACACTTTTTTAAAGCAGTAGTTTGGAATTATTTCTAAAAATTGTTTCTATCTTTATGAATTTTGAGCACATTTTACCCCTGCCTTATTAATTTTCTTGATACTTGGTTCTAACAGAATTCTGAAAATCAAGCACTTATTATTGTTGGTAATTCTTACATGTCTACACTTGGACGCAAATAACACTCTGTAGCCAAGTGAGCACATTTTTACTCTAAAAGAGCATTTAGCATGAGGGTGACAGTCTGGACATGTAAAATTGTAATGACAGAGCTTTAGACAAACTTTGTGAAGGATTTATTATCATCAGTCATTTCAATTGATGTTTTTATGCCAAGGATAGGTGCTATCATTTAATTTTCAGAAATGGTTATATTGTAAAAAAAAAAAAAAAAAAAAAAGTTAGTATTGAACACAGATATGTATTAGGCCACGAGAGACCATATGAACAGAATCTTTTCATTTATATTTTATATTTCTTTCCTTCTCAGTAACAGCAGAACATTTTAAAACCACTGATTGGTATACCTAATCAGGCAAATATGTACAATGGAAATGCAGAAGAATAATTGCAGTGTAAACTCAAACTAACCTAGCTTGGTGTTTTCTTGGCCAAAGTCAAATCATGCTCTTGGTCTTAAATATTGACATGGACTTGAAGTGGGTGCAGACTTGCGTATAATCACATACATTAAAAAAAACGATTTTTCAGTTTTGTGTCTTTGCTTTGGACAGATGGCTTTGCAGAGCTGCAGCAACTCTTGGGTTGCTTCTCTACATTTGGTTACTTATAGTGTTGCTGTTAATTCCACATTATGTTTATTAGTTCTAATCTGATTTCAGATTTTTATGTAGTTTTGAAACAGAAAAAAAATCAGTCAACAGAGTAAAATATTTTAATTAGTAGGCTTCTCAAGGCTGGGAAAACAAATTTGTGAAGTATCATTTCCCAGCCTTGGGTTACAGCCATCAAAACAAATCAAACATATTTTTGAAGTCATAAAGTTAAATAGTGAGTTAAATAAAAAGGATTTTTGCTAAAGAAAATATGTTATTGATGGCAAAGCATAAAAGCAAACACATTTCACATGCAGTTTAATAGGAAGCTGAATTTGGACGTTGGTAAAGGTGAGGAGGCTGGCCATTAATATTCTGAATTTGCTGTATGATGTAAATATCCCCTGCAAATATAAGCAACTCAACTGATGACATTTTTAAAGCAATGAAGGGGCCCAAACAATAAGGTATTTTTAAAATATTTATATACACAACTGAAACAAGGCAGTTTCATTTTCAGAGGAACGCAGACAGTGAAACAGTAGTTTTCAATTAGTACCTGAAGATGATCGGACATTATGGAGAAATTGGACTGTACAAACAAAAAACAATGATGTGATCTACTTTGTGAATCTTTTTTAGGAGGCATAAGTGGGCTTTGTCTGGTTTCTGCAATCTGTGATAATTTATCATAAGGCAAAATGTGCCATTTAGGTTCATTCCTATGTCAAAGCATGCATGTGCGTGTGTATGTGTGTGTGTGGCCATGGCAAGTGCCAGCCTGGCAGCAGACATTAGTCAGAGCAGAGACAGAACATGCTGTCTGTCAGGCCGTCACGTTGCTATAGTGACAGTGTCTGCTTTTCTCAGGTGCTTCCGGGAAACCATTCCTCACCCAAACCAGCCTGTCTGGGTGGCAGCTACAGGAGACAGCTCCCCTTTTTTTCCCTCTCAGCAACGACTGTTCATTTCTTTTCCAGTCTTTTGCTTGTTCTTCTTGCTATCTTCTCTTTGAACACAATTGGAAGGTTGTGAAACAGGAAAATAAAACTGCAGGAATATCTGTGCTAGGAAACGTGTGAAAATCATTACACCCCATGTTGTTGTTGTTGTTTTTTGGCTCTCACCATATACAACCCCGCTGTCTGAGTTTCTGCTTTTTGTTGCTGATTGCTCCACCGCAGCTGCCCCATGTCCACCAATTTTCCACACAAAAACACACAAAGCCAAACTGTTGACATCAAATGTAACATTTAATGTAATCAAGGGATGTGTTTGGAAAATTTCTTGTAATCTGTAATGTGTTCAATTTTGTAATGTTTGTTTACAAAAACACCTACACCTTCACTGCAATTCTTGGCAGAGTAGATATATTAATTATTCATATTTCTTAAGGTAAAGAGTGTAATGTTGGGAAATACATGAATGGGATGAACACCCTGTGGAGAGATTCTTTTTTTATTTTTTAAATCCAAAATGTTTTCTGTTTTGATTTGAGGAGAATATCTGCTTAAACGGTCAAACAGCTAATAGACTAGCAGACTAATCTTTGAGCTGACTACTCTTTTAGCAGGTCCTTTTCTCCTGCATTGACAGATTTGGATCAAAGCTAGCTACTCTTGCCAAATATTTTGCAGATTATTGTGTTTGTGGGAAATATAAGAAAACTGTTGATGCTACTAAAGTAGGACAAAATTTTTCCATTATCTGACTTTCTGTTTATTTTGTTCACTCCAGGGTGCTGTCACCTGTGTGACCTTCTCTAGGACAGGGGAGTACTTTTCATCTGGGGGCTCAGATGAACAGGTGATGTCTGACTGTCCTATTTAATTAATATATTTGAAATGAATTACACATCTCAATTTTTGTTATTTAACACATTTCATTAATGGCTTTCCTTTCAGTACTTAAGATGCAATTTTCAGTGTGAATTTGGTGTGTTATTTCAGACAGAATTAATTGTGTCTCTGCAGGTCATGGTGTGGAAAAGCAACTTTGACTGCACTGAATCCAGCGATGGTAACAGACAGCAACATAAAAGTGTATCCACCTTGCAAGTACCACAAGCCAGCTCCACAGCTTACTTCAACCTTAATTCTCAGTCATCTGTACCCCGTAGTCAGGTAAGACCAGACAACAAAGAAAAAACAGTTGTCTCTAGTTTTATACATTATTCAGCTTGCTATGTAGAAGCAGACATGATGTGGGAAAGAGAGCAGAGGAATGGCTTGTAGATAGTCAGCAAGCCACGAATCAAACAGGGGACATAACCGTGGAGATAATTTTAGCATAATGTGGGATGCAGTTTTACCACTTTGCTATCAGGTTGCGCCATCTGACAGCAGTTCTGCTTGATGTCCTATATAAATCCAACATTATGTGTATCACAAGAAACACAGATGTGCAGTGGTTGAGGCATGTTTGAGTAATTCACTGGTTCTCAGACTATATATAAAAAATAGGCAGAGCCACAGACACATCACCCATTGGTTTGTGGACAACCTTTGTGACAAGTTTATTAGCTTGCTGCCATATTGGGTTATTAAAGCAACAAATTACATAAAAGACGTGGGTTTTACTGAGAACCTAAGGTTGCTGTGCCGATCCATGTGGTGGTCATGGTATTCACCCCTCGCTCATAGTCTTGGTTTTATGTTTGAATTATACAAAGAACCACTACATTTTAAACAGACAAAGTTCTGCTTAAGAGAATTCACCCTTTTGTGTATTTTTCACATTATTGTGGGGTTGTAGATAGCACAACATTTTTAAGCCAGGAGAAAGCAGGGCTTTCTAATAGGGGGTCACTGTAAATTGTGTTTTGGGTTGGGGAGCATTAGGATGCAAAATTTCTGTTTATGAAAGGGACATCCATCCATCCATCCATCCATTTATCTATCATTCTTGTTGCCACTGGGCAAGATGCAGGAAACACTTTATGTTTGGGGATTATGCAAAACAAAATCTATTGTGGAATAAATATCTTTATTCAAAGTAGGACTGGGGGATGTTGCAAATAACCAGTATAGCAGTATTTATTTGGCTTTATCCTGATACATGATATATTAGCTTGATGTTTAGAAATTTCTGTGTAATTGTTTAATTCAACATTTAACAACATTCAACCATTAACATTTCAGCAGACTCTATAAAAGGAAAGGGAAAGTCATTCGGTTTACTGGGATGTTACGAAGAAATTGCTTCGTGAAAAGCTAAAGGTGTAATTTAATCCAGAATGTGGCATAACGGCACACACTTTCTCTCTGCGTTGATCTCCAGCCCGTATTTACCAGCTGGTGTGGCTGCGCATTTATATGATGTCAATCACAGCCCCTTCTGCCCTCTTGGAGCCCCTGGCCCTCCCTCTCTATAAAAGGCTCGAGCAAGCGAACAGTGGCAGCGCATATTTTCAAAGCAAAATGACAACTAAAAGAACAAAATGTTAACCAGGCATTACTTCTGAAAACAACTATGGTTGTCAGCAAAAAAAAGTTGTTGGATAAAGACTTGGATAGAGCCCGGATTAACATTGGCCTTGTATTACCAAAGTGGATAGCACAGTAACTGTTTTAAGGGGCTGCAATTTGACTGGGGTCAGCTATATGAAAAACAGACGAAAATATCGGGGGGGGTCTGTGGTGTTTGCCTGCTGTGATTTAGAGAGGCCAAACTACAAAGGAAAGTCCAAGCAAACTGCTTAAAATGCTGCCATGATCAGTTGTACTTGACATTAGCAATATTGCCATTTTATATACCACATGTAAAAGTGCTTGGGCACATCAAGTGCATTCAACACACTCCCCACTCTAAATTCAAAGAATGTGCAAATGTGAACATCACTGGTACTATAAAGAATTAAGCCCAACCCAAGAAGTAAGCTTAATATAAATTAATTTACTTTTTCAGTTCATGTGCTACTGTTAACAAATCAATGCACAAAAGCAGATATGTTTTAGTATGGACACTGAAGGGTTTTTTTTCATGCTGCAGCTGTAACATGTCCTTATATTCTGCTGAGAACTGCTCTCCCTCCACCTGCAGCAGAGTTTGCAACCTGTCATTACCACAGTTTCCAATTTCACATATTTTGGCCTGACTTTCAGATATTTGTTTTTTAGAATGATTAATTGTTCTTGGAAGGTTTTATGCCACTCACAACATTGTAAGGAGTTGTCAGTTCAAATTATTATTTTTTTTTCATGTTTTCTTTGCTTTTCTCAGCTTAGTCACACAGAAAGGGTTTAAGCTTTAAATCACAGAAGAACGTGGAGGTGATTTGGAGCTCAGATGAATCAAGTGTGCATGAATTTGGTTAATGAATTGGCTCAAATACATTTAAACCATAAATAAATGACAAGAGATCAGTGTTGGAGATCTTTGTGTGAAGTGCTTACATTTAGGAAAAGTATTCAGTGTTATTACATGCATATGCAGAACTGAGCTGAAAATTAAAGAGACTGATGCACATGCACTGATGCCCCTCAGCTTATTTCCCCTATGTATACCCTTCCTTTGAAGTCTGCAGTGTAGCCCAAAGCTACATTCATATCTCACATGTAGGCCAAGAAATGCATGCATATTTACACATCTACACTTTGATGTCGAGGAAGTTTCTTTTTTTTTTCCCCCATTACTTCTGACTACTACAAATGGAGCAAAGAAAAAAAGTTGTGAAATTCATCAGTACTACAGGTCAATTTTCAATACAGATTAAATGGGGAAGTCATGAAGTAGGATTAGTTTTTGAGTGCTGACAAAAAGATCAGTGAAAACTCCATTGCCATGTAAAACATTTTCATATTATATTTCTTGGTAATTATCCTGTAAAGTAGCTTAACTTCAGATATTGTAACTTAACACATTAGTGCAATATTTAATGTTATTACAGTACATAAGGCACTGCATTGTCCTGGTTCTTAATATATTGATTGAATTTGGCAACTAAGAGACTTTGGTTAATATTCCGAGAGTCAGTCATTGCCAAAGTCAGTTATTCCTTATCCAATTCAGATAGAGATCAAACTTTACTTGCTCTTGAATCCATTTTGTGGCAGCATTGTCTGCAATTTCATTAGTGTAATTTAATAGAGCATCATCTTCTGTTTTTCAGTAGAGGCCCGCATGCTCTGATTCCACCACACCCTGTTTGACTTACCAGTATTGTACAGTAGCTCTATCCAAGAAGATTCCCCTTGAATGCTAAATTTAGTTCAAATTCATTTGGTGTGACCATCTGTTTAAAATATGAGCAAAGTTAAAGTCTTGGGGATTCAGTAAAACACAGAAGAGGACCCTATAAAGCCTCACTAGGTGTGCTTTATGTCCACTAGTTTACATGTATGGCTAAGGAAGCCAATTAAACGCTAAGGGGAAAATACAAAGTTATTAAAATGTATGCATATTTTAGCATTAAGACATCAAAAATAATTTTATTTCAGTAATCTTAACAAAAATGCACAGACTCTTAATTTCATTAAGTACATGCTAATACATGCCTTTAATACGTTCTATTTTTAACTCATGTAATACACTTTAATGCTATTGTTGTATTGTTAAAACTGGCACAACATACTGCTTTTTCACACAGAATTCAGTGTTTATGTCATCAAGAGGGTTGTGCCACAAAGCGTTATGAATGGTAAAATAAAACAAAAGGATTCTGCATCTTGTTGCTTATCTATAATGTGACCATTGCATATATGTAAAAGCAGGCTAAGAGGATAATAGTCCATCGCAGATGCACACATAGAAAACTTTTAGCCGCTCAGAAATGTAATGGTTCTTATTATAGCTTCCACATTAAAGAGCGCATCTCTGTAGTCTGGCACGTACTGAAAAGTGCTCAACATGCACACCTCAAGCTGAGTGATTGAACAAGTTCACACAGTCTCAACAAATTGCTGTGTGCATCATTGTCTGTTGAGAGCTGAACACACACACTGATGACAAAATTGACTTCACTCTCACCCCGGTGGAGCCTTTGGTGGATGTTTAAAAGTTTAACAGCCCAGAAAGCAGAGTATTCCAAAAGGAAAAACATGCAGAAATAATAATTTTTATAATGTTTTTGGCTCCATTGAAATGATTGGCATTAAGTGAAGTTTGTAGACTACTCCAGCTCATGACACTATAACAATGTAGTAATCACTTCAAATGAAAGACATTTGTTTACCTGGTGTTTGGAAATTCCCACACCTGTAATGCATTTAAAAACGGCCATGTCATGCCTTCTGGTGAGTAGGTAAACCATAATGGTGACTGTCCAAATACCTTTATGGAGCAGTTATCATTAAATGTCCATGCAGTCATATCACAAAGGTATGGATTAAAATGAGCTGATTTTCAACTGCAACTACACCATATTAGGCTTTTGGTCATGTGTTTATCAAACATTTATTATTTTGAAAATTGGATTCTGAAATCAAAGAAATGACTTTTTGGTGTTTACTTTATTCCTGTTGATTGAATATATTCTGGGTGTTATAAAAGAGAAATATGTGTCTAAATGTGCTAGACTATTCATTCAATACATCTTGCAGAAGAAGCAATATAATAATATAGAAAATACAGTATGCCTTTAATGTGTTCTAAATTTCTTAAAATCAAAAATATTAGAAAATATATTTATTTAATACAAGAACAATAAAATATATCAAAAACTTAACTGGATCTGATGATTCATCTACTCTGAAACGCCTGAAAAGTGTAAACAGTCTTGAATGTCATTATTGAATGTCTGCCAGAACAACACTGGGACACGTGTTAATCAGATTTGTACATAAGGGTTTAATCCACATCGGTACCGCTGCATTCAAAATAATGTACTCATTTTATCTGTAACCAGCAAGCCTTCCATTTTTAGATGAATTGTCTGGTTTACCACTGTATGCTTTGTCTCATCATTCTGTTCATAGCCGACACATAAATGCAGTTATCTTATGCAAATAAAGCAAAAACCAACCGTCCATTTGGTCACCACAAAAGTTTTCTGCGGACATCCACTGTTCTCAGGGAAACGTTTTGTGCAATATGTTCACTGAACTGCACCAAGATAAAAACGGAGGATGAAAATTCACTGGTTTATTTTCTTTTTGGGTGCTGATCACAAAGCTGCTGCTGCTGCTAATAGACTCATCAGTAATGCTGAACCGTTGTAAGCAGACCAAAATGACACATACTCCCACCGTACAGTGATGACGATACAAATTCTCTAAATGCATCCTGCATATACCTGCAGTGAAACATTTTGCCATAAGATCCCATAGTAATGTAGCCATTTAAAAAAAAAAAGGGGGGATAACATAGCCAACATTACAAAAAATGCTTTAGTCTCGTATACCTCCTCGTCCCAGTAATTTTGCACCACAATGCTAACCTCACAGAATTTGTGGAAAGGGTAATTTAATGAAGGCTACAGTACTTAAGGTTTAATGTCCAATATTAGATACATATATGTGAAATTGCATATTGAAATTGTTGAACAGGACAAGTGATACTGTAATTATCCAACCAACCACATCTCTTATTAAAATATATTTATGTAAATTTTCCAACAATTAAAACAAGTTGTGTTAAAAAAAAAGAAAAAAAAAGGAGAGGCTAAAGCTAAAAGGAGTCAGATGAGAAGTTAAATGAAAAACAAAGACGATGCTGAGAGCAGTGCTGCTTTCACTGATGGTTAAATATTAATGGCCCAAATGTGCCATCCGTGCACACACAGACCCACACATAGGGTGACACAGACTGGCAGTGAAACTTCAGGAAATAGGTTTTGATTTCAACCCCTTTGACTTGATACAGTCTTACTAACATAAACAAGGGCAAAATCAAGGTCTTCTCTCTCTTGCACCCTTTATCTTTATCTCACTGAGACACACACACACACACACACACACACACACACCACACATCTCCTCTTTCGCTGATTGATTTTTTGTTTTTTTGTGTAGAAGGCAGATTTGCCTACAATGATGCAGCATCTCTTTAAAACTATAGACTAAACTTTCAGATTATTTGTCTTTATGTCCTAATTAAGCCAATAGATCACGTTGTATCATATATACATACGTAATGATCATAGTGACATTAGGGCTGGGCAGTAGCGCATCAATTAACTAACATCTTTAATTATATTACCGCACATTAATGCTGTCTTCTCCCCCCTCAAAGTTTTGGCTCACTAGCTCTGAACACAAGTTGTTTTGTTTGTTTGTTCTTTAAATGTAATTTTATACAGGTGGATATAAGTTTAGAGACAAGACAGCAAAGATTAGACATATTGTATTATTATTTTACAAAGGAAAGTACTAATTCAGTCTTCTTTCTCCTTTGGTTCAGTGAATCTTAGTCATAGTGTGATGTAACCTACAGTTTTGTAATCTGTGAGATATGTGCTTTCATTGGAGCTGTTGTTTGTATGTGTTCATGCCGTTGGGTGAACATCAGGCTCAATAATTTGTGTTTTTATATTTATTTTCTAACTTTGGTTGTCTGGTCTTTGAATTTTTGTCTTAACTATGTTTGGTGGTCATATAAATGGTTTTAATGAGCTTACATACCTGGACTTATGAGGTATCCATATGTGGATACCACATAAGTTACATTACTCACCTTGTGAAATCGGATGTCAACGCCTGTGCTTCCAGAGCCAGAGTTTATGTGACACAGGATGTTAACAGTAAACAGTCAAGTTAAGAATTTAGAGTTAGAGAATTATAGGCAAGAAATCTGGATAATGTACCAATAAATATCCATGGTTGGGAGCATTGAGCATTTTGTGGATATATATCTCATCACCAAGTCTAGAAGCTCTGAGATTCCAACTCTGGTTTCTGTATCACCTAATGGATGGAAATTCATTTGATATTATTCATTCTTTGTGTAGAACACAGCTTTCATATGTGACATAAATATTTAATTTTGTTATAGTAAAATTTAAAATAAAATTGACAAACTGCTATTAAAATTATTTGTTTCTTCAGTGTTTGGAAACCAAAATGTACTTTCCTTCATGTAGCACTTATTTTAAAGGAAAGTTATGTTTTGTGTGAAAGAGTTTAACAGTTTAAATGATTAATTACAAGGCCAGCTTTATTTGTATAGTGCAGCTCACCAACAGAGTGATTCAAAGTGCTTTACAGAGACATTACACATTAGAAAATAAGAAGTGTCATTTAAAATTACAAACAAGAAAGGAAAAGAGAGAACATTAGATAAAAAATTCCAGCAAAAAAAAAGTGCAAATATGAACTTTTAAATCAAAACTATTGAAATGCAGCTGAGAACTGGTGGATCTTTTGGTAGCAATAACTCTTTACTCTTTCCCTCTATCATCTGTTCAGTCTCTTCCGTTGTTCCTCCAGTCTGCTCCAGTAGCTAAACCTAAATTTAGCAATAAAGAAATGAAAAATAAAATAAAATAATAATACAGCCCAATGTATAAGTGTCAAGGGAAGCCAAATATCCAAAAGACCCTTCTTGGCAAAGCAAATCTTCTTGGTGCAGCCCTGCAGCCAGAACATCATTCTGCAAAAACAGAACACCCCACTTTTTTTAAATGTAATTTTCAAAATCCCCAAAACTCCTTTTGTTCCCCAGTATCTGACTGTTGTTTTTCTTTTTCTTTTTTTTCCCTGTGCATACGGAACAGGATTGAAAATGGATTTTAATAGCTCTTCTACTTGACAGCCATTATTACAGATGAGTCTAAAAGGTTGATTTGAAAATGGGAAGCTGGACCATGTAGAGAAAGATGATTAGTACACGTTATGAACATATTGTACTCTTCTGCAAAGCTCTGTTCTTGTATAACCCCACTGAACCCTTTCAATAGAATGTGTTTTTAACATCTGAAATCTCTGCACTAATGGAAAAAAACTGTACTTCACTCTAGGTTTAATGTGTTTTTCTTTTTTTTTACACATAATATATTAGGTTTAACCTGTATAAGCATTTCTACCTCAGTCATTTTCCTGGCTGCACTTTCTAAATCTACAGTAACACAGTCTGCACACTTTATATGGTCAGTGTTTATGGAAAGTATCACACCTTGTTATAATGTCTTGTACTTATGAGTGAATTTTAGATTGATTTTAGTCTGCAGTTATGGTTTAGCTGTGTTCAAGCAATGTTTGACTGAAAAGGAGCATGTCTGAAATAGATATAAAGGAGCCAGACCCTTCACTTTCTTTGTATTCACTGATAAAATTTAGAAATCATGTTATAGTCATTAATCCTCTGATTTAATGGTTTTTACCATCCTTGATTGAAACACCAAGTCATTAATAACAGAAGTCTCAGCATCTCCTTTTTGTTTGACATTCAGAATTTTAAATATCTAACATTGGAATCTTCCTTTTTCCAAACAGATTTGTTCACTGCAGTTTTACCTGATACACACAATAGTGCTTTGACATATACTCACACGCCCACAAAGACACTCACAGCAGTCTCATTAACCTGAGTTACTGCCTGGCATTGACATTTCTTTAATCCTTGTTTATAGATTGTCAGTTGCCAGTCGTTTCAGTTAAATAGTGGGAGCTGTACCTGGAAGCACAAGCTTCCAAGATTTTCCTTTCATTTATGATTTAGTAATTCATAATTTATTAATAATAGCAGCCCTTTTATCTTGCGTACTGCAGTAAGTCTCACTCACGTGTCGCCTAAGAGGGAGTAGAGAAGAGTAAAAATGTCACCCGCTCAACTAAATGTGATCGTTTGCCTCTCTCTTGGAAAGAGTATTCAAAGCCTTTCTGAGTTCAAAAGGGGAGAAGAAACAGAGTTCCTGTAATATAGGAAAGCTGGATCTAATGTGCTTTTATAAATTGATTTATTTTCAGAGAGGCAAAATATAGTAAACAGGATGTTCTCTGGCTGAAGTCAGCTACAACAGAATTTCTGGACAATTAGTGCCAGCCATGCATCAAAACATCTGTCAAAAATCACCCGTATCCTAACTGAAGAAATGCATGACATGTGACTGTTGTGGGCTTGTTCATTATTCAGATTAAAAACACAGTCTTACCATTATAAATAAGAAATGTAATTCTGTATCGTTGAAAACTACACATTTTCATTGTTTTGATGCACCTATCAGCAAGCCTAACTGCAGGGCTTGCCGTGTCCTGTCTGTACTTCAGATTAATATGCAGATTTAATTTGTTGTTTCTTTCATCTTTCTTAGTCGTCATCTTAGATAGCTTTCTCTTGTCTAATTTCCATGCTCCTAACGTCCTCACATAGTCTTTTTTTGTGGCTCTTTCTTCTACACTCTATTGTCTTTTCTCTTTTTTCTCTTCTTAATCTCTTTCCATTTATTAAAAGTTTTGTTAAACTCAGGCTTGTCTTGTGAAGGTCTAGCCCTGAAATGAGCTTTCTTATTCTGAATTGTTATTTAATATTCTTCTGTATGCAGGACCAAAGTTTACCAATTTTATTAACAATTTTGCTTTTGTCTAGTTTTCATCTGCGTATCTGATTTAATTACTTTTACTTACAGTGGATCCATCCATTACTAAGGAAAACACAGCTTAGCACAGCTTTGATACCATATTTCACAAGTGTGCCTGCAATTGTTTGGTTAATTTCTAGCAGACCTTTTCTATTCATGTAGCTATCATAGCTTGGTGTATCTAGAAGGATGCTTCATCTTTTTCATGAGTTTAACAAGAGGAAAAAATTGCATTCACCAATTCATTTAGTACTGAAACTGTTTGGTGGCATTGGTAGATAAAAAATTGACTTGGGACCACACACTCCAGCCATCCATGCCCATGATTGTAATGCATCAACAACTAAGTAAACTTGGTCATAATTCTAGTTAAAAAAAAAAAAAAAAAAATAAATAAAATAAAATCTCACCAATAACAAAAAAAAAAAAGTACCCATGGCTATGACTTAATAATGCATGACTACTGAATAACATCTTTCTTTTTTCGTTTGTCATCATACAGGCTCGATAGTTTTATGCTATCAAGTTTTATGAAGCATCTTTATTTCCTCCTCAAAGTGCTAGTGTGCCTCTGAATCAGCCTGTTTATTTGTGTGATTATTTTTTTTATAGTTGCCGTTAGAAACATCATGAACTGGTGACGCAGAGTTAATTGTAAAAGTGGACAATAAGATGTGTGGTTAATTTAGTCTGTTCAAGCCGCGGGTATTTTCTTAGTCAGTTGGCCCGAAAACATTTCTTTGAGCTGCTTGATAACATTACTAGCACCGGCACTTCCTAAGGATTTGGGTGGTTACTGACATCACTGACACCAGCACTGCTACTAGAACCCATCTTTTCTTCCGGTGGTTTTGCCTTCAGATGACACAAGGTTACATTTTAAACAGCAGTCTGTCAATAGATTATCTTACCGGCGGAAAATCCGCGGCAACGCTTGTTTGCCGCTGGGAACACTATGAGAGCAGAGGGAGCACGAAGTTCAGCGAGAAGGAACAAGTGCACTAAATCTATAGCGGAAGTCTTCCTTTTAGTTTTATGGGTCTGATTTCAAACCTTTACTGCATATTATTATATCCTGCTATAATTGTATGCTGGATTTTCCTGCATTCTAGGAGATAGTTTTGCAGGAATAGTCTATATTATGCACGATTCCTGCAATCCCACAGTAAATTTAAGGCCCTTCAGGTGGGAAAGATCACACTCACTGATACCAATGCACAATTACAGACATGTACAACAATATCTTACTTGCTGCTGTTCTGAAGATTTGATCAGAGGCCTGGTTAAGATTTCTGCAGAAAGTATGGCGGATTTGCATTATGCATTCACCTACTCCAGAACATCTGTATAACCTTTAGGGTTCCAGTAGATGTGTGAAAGTGGATTTTGGGTTCACTACATCCTTTCCAATACAATGCACAGGCAGACATGTGAACATTTTGTCCAACAACAGAGACAGCTGCTTACACGAGAACAACGTTAAAAAGCAGGTGTGTTGTAAGCTTTAAAAGACCAAACATGTAAAAAAAAAAAAAAAAAAAAAAAAAATGTAAAAGTAATTCCTGAGGTTACCTAGGTGTTCATTCATTCATTTTCTGAACCGCTTATTCCAATTCAGGGTCGCGGGGAAGCTGGAGCCTATCCCAGCTGGCTTTGGGCGACAGGCAGGGTACACCCTGGACAGCTCGCCAGTCCATCGCAGGGCTACCTAGGTGTTAAGTTTCTCTAAATGATTATATGTAAAGAATGGGCTTTATACCAGGAGCATGTAAGCCTGTGTTAAACACAATAAGTCAGCTTTAAAGAATGAGTGTTTAGCCTCATCAGGTCATCTCTGTTCACACAGCTGAGGAAATCTTAATTTGATGCTGCTTTGTTGTGTGAGCCTAGATGCACCAGCGTGTGTGTGTGTGTGTCTGTCTGTGTCTGTGTGTGTGTGCGCGTGCATGAGTGCCAGGCTTTGCTGACAGGCAGATCAGTTCTCTCTGATCGCATCCGCTCTAATCCCTCACTCTCTGTCTCCAGCTTCACATCTGGGTCTCTTTCCTGCTCACGTGTGCAGACAGACGAGCTGTGTTCTCACAGCAGGCTTCCCTCTACAGTTCAACACACACAAACCACTGCGCTGCTCAGATTGGCTTTAGGATGTGGAGCAGAGAGAATGGGCAATGGACTTTCATTGGCCACAGTAGTTGTTGGAACAGTCATCATTATCTTTTTTTGACACTAGTGCATACTTAACAACAATGGAATCAATGCCTTTCCACAAATCACCATTGCAGTATTTTGTGGCTGTATGGACATGATTTATGTAGGCATTGCAGGTGGTAGTGTTCTGATTGAAAAACTTAAATGCATTTCACAACATGGCGTAACAAGAAAGACAAGAGCTGTGATAAGGCAGCTTTCAGGACAAGATATTAGTGGAGTTGGATAGAACCTAATGGTTAAGTGGAATGAACAAGCATCAGTGTACGGAGAAAGTGGGAAACAGGGTAAGCGTTGAAGCGGGATAGACACAAACGCACTCTAGACCAAATGACAATAATGAAAAGAAAAAATTTTAGAACTGTCAAGATAGACCGGTTCATGCTTGTTTCATGATTTAAAAACAAGGTTAATACGCAGTGGCCAGTGTAAATGGGAGAAAAATGGAAGAAAATGAAACCGAGATGGACAAAGTAGACTGCAGAGTAACAGTTGTGTTGGGGAAAAAAGGAAATAAGAGTGAGAAACACCCTTGCATGTTAAATAAGTCCAAAGGCTGAGTCACATCATAAACTTCATTCAGCAAAGAGCATCACTCACAGCTCGTCATAAAATGTTTGATCCACTGTAATTAAATGAGATGTGAGCAGCTGGTGAAAATGTTTGTCTGCATATTATGAAGGACATCTTTACATCCCTACTTTGAACATGCTTACCTACCAAATTCCCATCTTTGACCAAAAAGTGAAATACTGTGTTAGATGTTGAACTTGAAAGCCCATATATTACACACTGCATGATTAAAAAGCATGTATTGTAATAGAGGCTTAGTATCTTAGGTTTTGCATCGCCCAGTAACAATCTAGATGTGTTATGGGTCATCCTGCAGCCATCCTCTAAATGTTAGGCTGTGAGTCTTCATAAATTAGAAGTTTTAAGTAATTTTTGGTGAATTTGATTCACCACTGTGACAAAGCACCTTTATGTCCAAAGTAAGGTTCTTTCACAGAAATTATGCCTGAGTGAGAAAATGCACGAGTAATAACTTTAAGTTGAATTAAACAAAACAAAATAAAAATGTGATTAAAATAGGAATAATTAAAATGATATTTAAAAAAAAAAAAAAAAGTTTGATTGAAAAATAATGGGCTGCACTGTTGCCTCACAGTAAGAAGGTCGCGAGTTTGAGCTTCCGCTGGGGGGAGGTTCAAACTCTCTTTATGTTGGCCCTGTGACAGACTGGCGACCCAAAGACTCCGGGGATAGGCTCCAACTCCCCTGCGACCCTTGATCGGACTAAGCGGTTCGGATAATGAATGAATGAATAAATGAGTACTAATAATGCTTGTGATTACCACTCAAATATAAAGAAGCTATTATTGCACAAAGCAAACGCCGATCATCTTCATCTCAAATGATCATTTTAAACTCAAGAACTAATCAAGTAAACATTCAGTTGGTGTAGGAGCCATATTTTTTTATAAATTCCCCATCCACCATGGGGTGGTATCAGGTATCGTGACGCTTGTAGCGGGGGTTATTTAAGGGTCAGGATTTTAGTCGCACGGTTGTTGTCAATGAGAGAGGCAAACAGTTTTTCTACTGTACATTCAGCAGATTCATGTTTTTGACACTGTTGAATGACTCTTATGCTTTTGATCTGAAAACCAAATGAACAACAGAAGGACAATAAATACCGACTTGATCTCACGACAACAGAGGAATGATCACTGTTGAGGAAGTACATGTAATAAGCTCATTAAACCATTGACAACCAGTAGTGCATTGTAGATGTTAAACGCTACAGTAGGGTTTTACCAAATGTCCGCATGAACTTCTTTGCATTGGGCCAGATGCAGGAGCCATCCAACTGGGTGATGGGAAGTTTGGTGGGGAACAGGAAAGATGGCATCAGTCCCGCCTTGAGGTTTTATGAGGAAAAATATTAAAAAATTTAAGTAACGACATTAACATGGTAAATTAAAGTATTATTTTAAAGATCTGTTAGCTTGTGCTACTATAGTCCTAATCTACTTTTTGGAGTGCAAAAAAGTACAAAATTAAAATAAACTTTAACCAGTACTTAGTGTATTTGTTAACAAGTGTCCTTTTATTCACAATACTGGAGAACAGATCAAGTAAATAGAACAAATTAGTTAAGTTAATCAGTATCTTATTAAGACACTGCTTTCTATTCCTGATTTGAATAATAGAGAGACAAATATTAGCACGGTATATACTGTATATATTTCAACAGAACTAATACACTGCTCAAAAAATAAAGGGAACACTTAAACAACACAGTGTAACTCCAAGTCAACCACACTTCTGTGAAATCGAACTATCCACTTAGGAAGCAACACTGATTGATAATCAATTTCACATGCTGCTGTACAAATGGAATAGACAACAGGTGGAAATTATAGGCAATTGGCAAGACACACCCAAAAAAGGAATGGTTCTGCAGGTGGTGACCGCAGACCAGTTCAGTTCTGATGCTTTCTGGCTGATGTTTTGGTCACTTCTGAATGCTGACGGTGCTGTCACTCTAGTGCAGTGTTTCTCAGTTCTGGTCCTCAGACCCTCCTGCCCTGCATGCTTTATAGCAGGGGTGTCCAAAGTCGGTCCTCGAGGGCCGCTGTCCTGCAGGTTTCCCATGTATTCCTGTTCCAACACATCCAGCTTCTACTAAATGGATCAAACAGCCAATGACGTGCACAACTGATTAAGCTCTACTACTAATTAATTTGAATCAGGTGTGTCTGAGCAGGGATACATAGAAAACCTGCAGGATTCTGGCCCTCGAGGACCGGAGCTGGACACCTCTGATTTATAGGCAACCCTACCTTAACAAACCTGAGTGAAATAAAGGGCTCGTTAACAGGCTGCAAAGAACTTTATAAAGAAGTTCAGTAATCTGACTTGGGTGCTTTGGAGGAGGAACATGTCTAAAACATGCAGGGCAAGGGGCCCTGAGGACTGGATTTGAGAAACACTGCTCTAGTGGTAGCATGAGACGGAGTCTACAACCCACACAAGTGGCTCAGGTAGTGCAGCTCATCCAGGATGGCAATGTGAACTGTGGCAAGAGGGTTTGCTGTGTCTGTCAGCGTAGTGTCCAGAGCATGGAGGCACTACCAGGAGACAGCCAGTACATCAGGAGACGTGGAGGAGGCCGTGGGAGGGCAACAACTGAGCAGCAGAACCGCTACCTCCTTCTTTGTCCTTCTTTGAGGAGCACTGCCAGAGCCCTGTAAAATGAGCTCCAGCAGGCCACAAATGTGCATGTGTCTGCTCAAACAGTCAGACATCCACAGGTTGGGGTTGTGCTTGCAGCTCAACACTGAGCACATGTGACAGACATGACAGAGTCTGGAGACGCCGTGGAGAACGTTCTGCTGCCTGCAACATCCTCCAGAATGACTGGTTTGGCAGTGGGTCAGTAATGGTGTGGGTGGAATTTCCTTGGAGGGCCGCACAGCCCTCCTCCTCACATCACCAGAGGTAGCCTGACAGCCATTAGGTACTGAGATCAGATCCTCAGAACCCTTGTGAGACCATATGCTGGTGCAGTTGGCCCTGGGTTCCTCCTAATGCAAGACAATGCTAGACCTCATGTGGCTGGAGTGTGTCACACTACTGAGCCTTATTTTGACTTGTTTCAAGGACATTACATCAAATTTGGATCAGCCTGAAGTGTATTTTTCCTCTTTAATTTTGACTATAGCTCCAAATCCAGACCTCCATGGGTTGACACATTTGATTTTCATTGATAATTTTTGTGAGATTTTATTGTCAGCAGCAACAGCAACAGGTGGAAATTATAGGCAATTGGCAAGACACACCCTATAAAGGAGTGATTCTGGAGGTGGTGACCACAGACCACTTCTCAGTTCCAATGTTTTCTGGCTGATGTTTTGGTCACTTTTGAATGCTGGCGGTGCTGTCACTCTAGTGGTAGCATGAGACCGAGTCTACAACCCACACAAGTGGCTCAGGTAGTGCAGCTCATCCAGGATAGCACATCAATGTGAGCTGTGGCAAGAAGGTTTGCTGTGTCTATCAGCGTAGTGTCCAGAGCATGGAGGGGCTACCAGGAGACAGGCCAGTACATCAGGAGACGTGGAGGAGGCCGTGGGAGGGCAACAACCCAGCAGTAGGACCGCTACCTCCTTCTTTGTGCAAGGAGGAACAGGAGACCTGAATCCAATTGAGCACATCTGGCACATCATGTCTCGCTCCATCCACCAACGCCAAGTTGCACCACAGACTGTCCAGGAGTTGGCGGATACTTTAGTCCAGGTTTGGGAGGAGATCCCTCAGGAGAACATCTGCCGCCTCATCAGGAGCATACCTTGGTGTTGTCGGGAGGTCATACAGGCACCCGGAAACCACATTACTGAGCCTCATTTAGACTTGTTTAAAGGACATTACATCAAAGTTGGATCAGCCTGTAGTGTGTTTTTCCACTTTAATTTTGAGTATTACTCCAAATCCAGACCTCCATGGGTTGATACATTTGATTTCCATTGATAATTTTTGTGTGATTTTGTTGTCAGCATATTTAACTATGGAAATAAAGTATTTAATAAAAATATTTAATTCATTCAAATCTACGTGTTACTTTAGTGTTCCCTTTGTATTTTTGAGCAGCGTACTTTAAGTGTATCATAGTAATATGGAATCATTTATATTTCTTTCACCCTGCAACTTGCTGCATATATACTAAGAACACAGGTTTCCCTTTCATGAGGAAAATGAATAGAAAGTTGTCCATTTTTGTAAAATTCTACATTTTTACCTCCATGAATAATACAATTTTGTTTGCAGTCATGTTAAAGCATGACTTAGGTGATGCATTGCTCCCAAACTTATTTTAGATTTTCTGCCAGAACTGGCCTCAAAACATTTGAACACTAGTTTCTACTTTGGTAGGAAATCCTAATTTAAACTTTTAGTAACTTTAATTAATTTCAGTGCTGACTGTTCCCCAAAATCTCAAAAATCCACTATGTCACACAGCACTGTTGCCATTCAGTCATGATATCAGAGGTTCTCAACACATGCAATAAATTTCTAATAATGGAAAATGCACATTAATTTTCCAAAATTCATTCCAGAAAAAACCCAAATAAAACTATATGTTCAACTTTGTATCATAGAGTACACTAATCTAACCACAATAATTCTTATAATTTTAAGAGTCAGCCTTTTATCAGTCTAGATTGCTCTGTCATTGTATTTGGCTGTTTGAACTGGATGTAGCTCTAACATGGCTGAAATGGATTTAGGAACATCTGCTATTGCCAAAAGAAGAGGGTTGAGTTTTACGCTTCAATTGTTCATTACAGTTGGAGACTCTTCTCTTTGTGTGAATGTGTCCGTGATGAATGGTTTTGTATGCAACTTGTAGGGTGTATTGATGGCTGACTGTGTCAGAGTTTAATTTGGGCTTTAGGAAATTTTCCACTGTTGGTTTTTCCACTCCAGGTGATTCATTAGAAGGGTGGTTACTGCATTCGCCTGCTTGTTTGCCTGTGCGTGTATATACACTTTTGTGTAACAGGGTTTTCCCCGGCTCCACACTTGACTACAAAAGTAAAGTACATAGAAAGTATGTTGAAAAATGTATTGTTTCAGTCTTCATATTGAAAATACATGTCACATTACCTGCAATAGCTTACAAACCAGGGTACAGAAATATCTTGATTTTGAGCAAAATAAATTTCTTCTTCATTTTCTTTTTTTAAGAAGTTGTCCTTTATTATGAAAGATGATATTTGCTTTTTTTCACTTTCATTCCTGGGAAACTACTCCTTTCTTTATAAACATGCTGTGTAATATAGGATTATATGGATAAAGTTGATTTGACTCGTATTTTATTTTATGGTAATTTACAGATTCCAGTGGAGTGTTGCATGTTAACAGAAGTTTATTGAAACCTATTAAACCAACTTGTTCTTGAGCCACACTGAAAGTTCTTTGATTTGCAATTCATGGTCTGTGTGATTAATTCCAGCCATCTGGCTAGTTCTATGGTGGTTAGCAGGGAAGGCTCTGTGGCATAACCTCATGCCTTATATTGAGAGCCTCGCCATCAAAAGAGCAAAATGGAGAGCCCCCTCCTTTTCAGGTGACACTGGTTTTGAAAAGATCCTAGTTAAGCACAAACAGAAATCTGCCTTATCGCTTACTCTCTGTTAATTTTTTCTGCCATATGTGTCATAGGAGGAAATTTTTCTCTTTGTACAGCAGATTGTTTGCATGTAAATTTCATTGCTCAGTGCTTTGATACCTGGTTTAACAATAAAAGAAGATTTTTGCCCTGTCTCAGAAACCTTCAGATAGGTGCGGATTTGTCCTTGCAGAGGCTTAGCCCCACTTTTCAGAGAGTGGCGCAGAGCTTAGACTGATAACAATGCCTGGCCAGCTTGCATGAAGGGAAGCTGTATGGTGTGCATGCATTCTGTGACAGTGGATTAGGGGTATGTGATACATGACTTCAAACTTCATTTCAACAAGAATCCGTCACTTTTCAGGGGTATTACATTGTTTAAAATGCAGGTATATCCAAAATCAAGAGAGGAGATCTTCTCTCTGATGGACAAGGAGGTGTTAAGAGCAGTCCCAGCTAGCAACATTCACCAAAGGTTTTGCAGCTGCTACTTTGTGATCCAACTGAATCTGACAATGTTAAATACTCAAGGTCAAAAAGTTAACCTTAAACTAGGTAATGCATTCTCTTTGACCAGGGAAATGGTGGATCACAGCGGATTTGAAAGATGCATATTTTTATGTCTCAATTTGGAAAAACTCCCTGTGCACAAGGAGGTTCTTACCAGGGGCGTCGCCAGAAATTTTGGGCCCTATGAAAGACAGTGGCATAGACCCCACCACTTGATCGCAAATTTTAGATTTTTGTTTTTGCTTCAATTGCTTCAAGCTGATGAAAAAAATAGCTTTTCATGGGAATAACAAAGATATAGGGCTGTGTTTAACCCTTTATGGGGCAAGTGACTATTTTTGATCACTTTGTTTCCTTTCATATTCAGCATGAAACTTTTTTTTTGTTAATGTAACAACAGAATGGAGGTCTTGGTTCAAACCAGAAAGACAATTTTAGGTTAAAATTTCTTATTTGAAGTTATTTCTTTGAGTGCCCTATAAAGGGTTAAATCACAGTGCATACATCAAACCAGGTTGTTTTTATATAAATGGTTTATCTGTTTATATTACTTCTATATTTTATTACAACCTTTGAAAATAGTATTTCTTAATTTTAATAAAGGTTTAATGATTTTCTTATATAGTTTGTACATTTTTTGGGCCCCTATCAAGTCATGGGGCCCTTAGAATCTTCCTAACTTTTCCCCCCATATGGTGCCCCTGCGTCTTACTCGGGTGCAGGGCCAGGTGCCCTGAAATCTGGAACCTGTGAAGGAGAAGTTAGCGGCTACAGTGCTGCCCACTAATGTTATTGACATTAGTTAGAGTTCCAGAGCAGCATCTACATAGAGCTTATATGCACATCCGTGGCGTTTTTCAGCAGGTTGCTCAGCCTGAACACCTGGCTCTCCTCTGCCTGCAGCACCCACGTCGTCAACTTTATAGACAACTTTGACGTTTTCTGGGAAAGGCAACATCTTTTTGGTGCAGATGGCCTCCACCTGAACCGAGCTGGCACCCGCGTTTTGTCCGCCAACCTGGCCTATGGATTACAGCATGCACGTTCCACGCACCTTCCCACACCTGCACCAACTAACCCGTCCCCCACCGATTGATGTCCCCCAGGTCCCTGTTCCTATGTTTTTAGTTCCACCTCAGGCACATATAATACTGGACTTGGATCTTCTGTTCTTATTCTTAATCATCCAATCCCTGTAATCATTACTCAAAGATATAAAACCAGATTCCATCATAGTTCCTCTGCTAACCTTAATAATCTCAGAACTCCTCCAAAGCATCAACAATTCAATCCTACAGTCCATAAGTCACCTGTCACTGTAAACATGGCACTTTTAAATGTACGTTCCCTTTTTAACAAGTCTTTTATTATCAATGACCTGATATTAGATAATAAGGTTGATTGCTTATTTTTAACAGAAACATGGCTGGGTACAGATGCACCAGTTATTCTCACTGAGGCCTCGCCACCAAATTTTAATTTTTTATTCTCCTATAGAAGCAACAAGAAAGGTGGTGGTACTGCATCAATAACAAATAGTCTCCTAAATAATAGACACATACTTTTAGATCAGTACACCACCTTTGAGCATCATGCTTTTGTTTTTAACAGTCCCCCAATCCTCTGCATCACTGTTTACAGACCACCCAAACATGATGCTGCTTTTATCAGTGAATTTTCCAAACTTTTATCAGCAATACATGCCGCCCACAATCTTATCATCATATCTGGTGATTTTAACATACACATGGACAATCCCTCTGATTCAATGACAAAAGGGTTTTTAAGTCTATTAGATTGTTTTAACTTTACACAACATACTAAACAGCCGACTCACAACCGAGGACATACATTAGATTTAATTATTAGTTATGGCTTGTCAGTTAGTGTGTCTTCTATCGTGGATTTAGCCATATCAGACCACTACTGTGTGTTTTTTAACGTCACCAGTTTTAACCAGCAGGGGGCCCCAGTGAGAACCGTTAGGAAACGATGTATTACTTCTGAAGTGGCTGAGAATTTTATTGAAATTTTATACCAAACACCTTCTGAGATCTTACCTGCTTCCTGCGATTCAGTTGTTGATCAGTTTAATAATAGATTAAAATCAGCAATTGATACAGCAGCTCCACTTGTATTAAAAACCGTTAAAACCAAACTGAAACCACAGTGGAGAACTGAAGAAATAAAAAAGCTGAAACAAAACTGCAGGAGAGCAGAAAGACGATGGAGAAAAACTAAACTTGTAGTGCACTATGAAATCCTGCGTGATCACCTAAGAATCTATAATAACACAATAAAACAGGCAAGAACTGATCACTTCTCAAAACTCATAACTGTCAACAAAAGTAATCCAAAGTTCCTTTTTAAAACCATTGATATTTTAATAAACACTGGTTTTAATAAGTCCTCCATGCAACCATCACAAACAGCATGTGAGGACTTTGCAGACCACTTCAGAAGTAAGATCAATGCTATCAGATCCGGTCTTTTATCTAAATGCAGTGTTGATTTTAACAGATCTGAAGCATTGTTTTTACCCGAGGAGAAGCTGGAGAGTTTTGTCCTGGTTGATACAAAGATGCTTGGTCGAGTTTTCTCCCAGCTGAACCCAACAACCTGCCTTTTAGACCCTATTCCCACATCACTGTTCAAGAAATTTTATGGCTTCTTTGAGTCTGAGTTTTTACTTATCATAAATTCCTCTCTTCAGACGGGTGTCTTCCCCACCGCCTTTAAAACAGCGGTGGTGAAGCCCCTTCTGAAGAAGAGTAATCTGGATCCCAACATTCTTGATAACTACAGACCTGTATCCAACTTGCCGTTTCTTAGTAAAATGATAGAAAAAGTTGTTTTTATTCAGCTAAATGAGTTTTTAAACAGGAATAATATCTTAGAAAAATGTCAGTCTGGTTTTAGGACAAACCACAGTACTGAGACAGCCCTTTTAAAGATTGTGAACGATCTAAGAGGCAATCTGGATGCACAAAAACTTTCTGTCCTGGTGCTGCTGGATCTCAGTGCCGCTTTCGATACAGTAGACCACCAGATTTTATTAAACAGACTCAGATGTCTGGTGGGCCTCTCAGGTACTGTTTTAAAATGGTTTTACTCCTATCTCACAGATCGACAGTTTTTTATAAGTATGGATACATGCTCCTCAAAGACCCATAAAATAAAATGTGGGGTTCCCCAAGGATCAATTTTAGGCCCACTACTTTTTAACCTGTATATGTTGCCACTTGGGGACATCATCAGGAGACACGGCATTGATTTCCACAGCTATGCTGATGATACACAGCTTTACATCGCCGTGTCTCCTGATGACCTGGAGCCAGTTAACACCCTTTTAAACTGTATTTTAGATATAAAGTCATGGATGGCAGAGAACTTCTTACAGCTCAACCAGGACAAGACTGAAGTTTTAATCATCGGTCCTGAAGACAAGAGAGAGATCATTTCATGCAAACTGCAGAGTTTTAAATCCTCCCAGTGTGTACGAAATCTGGGTGTTATTTTTGACTCTGAGCTGAATTTTATTCAACATATCAGAAATGTTACAAAGACAGGATTTTATCATCTCAAAAACATCGCCAGAGTCCGCCCATTTCTCTCTCTTGCCAGCACGGAGGTACTAATGCATGCTTTTATTTCTAGTAGACTAGACTACTGTAATGCCCTGCTCTCTGGTCTTCCCAAAAAGAGTATTTCTAGTTTACAACTACTGCAGAACTCGGCGGCACGAGTTCTGACAAGGACCAGGGGGCGGGAACACATTACACCTGTTTTAAAGTCGCTGCACTGGCTCCCCGTGCAATTCAGGATTGATTTTAAGGTTCTTTTAGTGGTTTATAAATGTCTTAATGGTCTTGGGCCTTCTTATTTATCTGATCTGTTTTTAAGGTATGAACCCTCGCGGACCCTGAGGTCCTCAGGTACCGGCCTTTTAGTTCTTCCTAAAGTTCGTACCAAAACATATGGCGAGGCCACATTTCAGTATTACGGGCCTCGCCTATGGAACAGCCTGCCTGAGGGCCTCAGGGCTGCAGAGACTGTTGATGTTTTTAAAAAAAAGCTCAAGACCTACCTTTTTAGTTTAGCTTATAACTAAGTTTTAACATTCTTATATTAACCCATATTTATCTTTCTTTTTAGTTAATTTTATTTATTTATTTATATATTTTATATATTGATTTACATAGTATAGATTTTATTATTTTATTTTAATGGATTTTATTTTTGTTTAGTTATCACTCCAGCTCTCTCCTCATCGGGGTCCTCTTCGCCGAGGGCTGCCCCTGCTCTGACTGCATGGGTGTTGCTGTGGGGGCTGTCCCTGTCTGGTGGGTCGGGATCCAGCGCTGCAGCTTTACGGTTGTGGCGTGGGTCCTGTCTGCCCGGACCCGGGTGGCCCCCATGGTGATGGCCTGGGTGGTCTTGGTTGGGGGTAGCCCTTTGTGTAGAGGCTCCCTGAGAATACCGTTTCCTTATCTGGTGCACATCTGGTGCAAATGCACCTGGCCATTCATTCATCTTCTTTTAACTGTTACAGGGCAAATAGGGCATGGGTGAGGGTGGTTGTGGGTGGGTGAAAGGGGATGTGTATGTGTGTTAATGTTTTATCTATTTTGATGTAAATTGTTTTATAATGTAAAGCACTTTGTATTGTTTTTAAGCACGAAAAGTGCTATACAAATAAAGTTTGATTTGATTTGATTTGATATTATCAAAACCTGGTGTCAGAGAAAGGGTTGTGGTCCAGTTTCTGAGCTCTGTGGCTGATGTCCTAACTTTCTTGCAGAGCTGCTGAAAAAAGGGCACTCCTTTTCATTGATTAAGGTTTATTTCTTGACCTGTCACATAGGCTGGGAAGGGAGATCTTCTGGCTCCCATCCCATAGTAACAAGCAGTGTTGGTAGTATTATTTTAAAGATTTATAGTTATTCACTACTTGTTCCAAAAAGTAACTAACTTAGTTTCTGAATTAGTTTTTACAAGTCAGTTGAAATGAATATAATAGACGGGTACTTGTACATACCTTTATTTATTGCACATCAACATACAGTAACAGGTTTATCCTGCACTTCAAGTATTATCTTTGTCATAAAAGTAAACAATAAAACTATATAAAGAGTGTTCAACTCTATAGGAAATTAAATCAAACCCTCATAACCTGAAACAACCAGTGAAGAAAACAACCTATAATTCCAAGTGTTTTGTTCACAACATAAGTAAACATTTAAACAACATCAAGTGTGTTTCATGCTGTAGCCTAAATTAAATAAATTCTATTCACAATTTCAGACAACTGGTCTTATAGACATTTTGTACTTCAAGTATTTTCTTAAAAAGTAAACAGTTAAAGAATCTTTAGGCTCATTTGTAATGTGGCTAATAAAATAAATTAAACTCTCTCAACCTGAGACAAATAGTCTGGAACACAGGCTACTTTATTTAAAGTATTTTCTCCATTTAAAAAGCTAACAATTTAACAAAGTGTTCTTGCCCTTAACTTATATGAATTTGAAGTAGTATTTATGTCTCTACCATGAAAATGCCAACTTTTAATCAAATTTGTCATGACTCGAAGAAATTTGTTTTGACACTAGTTGATAGCAGGGATTGACTGCTTTAAAAATGTTTACAACTGTCCTAAAACACTTAAAGCAGAAAAATAAAACCTCTGTGTTTTTTCTCAGCTGTTCTATACTATTTCTGTCTTTTTATTTTGCAGTATATAACTCAGTACTGCCCCAGAGATTTCCAGAGCTATTGCTCCATTGTCTGCATCAAGTGACATTTTCCTTTGAAAATGGCCAAATTACTCACATAATTGATACAGGAGACAGACCAAACTTTCGGCCTTTTTGGGTATCCATCATCTAGGTCAAGGATAAATGGGCCTTAATCTGACATATGTCCCCAAATTTCTTGTATGTCTTTCATCCAAATTGTCAGACTCGCATCTCCCTTAGGTTTCAACTCAGCAGAGGTGCTCTGTCATGTGTGGGCTTTACACATGCACATACATTAGCCAGACAAAAGAGTGGTGCGGGCAGCACTGATTGTCTGTTTTGCTTCTCCGTCCATGGAAGGGTGCTCGCTAAGCAGCACCTTTTACGATGGATTGTGGGAGTAAGTTATGCTAGCAAAGATGCAGACATGGCCCAGCTGTGTGTGCACATATTCAGCTAGAAATATAACTGCCTCTTGGGCTCTCTTTAAAGGCGTTTCGGTGAAAAAGATATGCTCTGCTGTTAACTGGGCTTTCCCAGACTTAAGTGTTGTGTCAAGTGTACTGACCAAGAGGGGACTGGAGGTTATGCATTTAACCAGTGTTCCCTGTAGGAGTGAAAGAAGGTACAACACAAGTCAGCCCCTGACTGCAAAATTGCTAAGCGGATTGCAGTGTGAGACTGCTCTTCAGTTTTATATCCTGGGGGAGGGCTAGCCTCCCTGACCTGAAGCAGACTCATTGGCCTTCTCATTTCGAGCAATATGTCTTACCACCTTGGAATATAGCTCTGCCTTAATGTGTAACTACATGTACCTTATTCTGTGGCAAATATGAGCAGCCACATCGTGGCTGACCATACTGCTTGTCTGGCTTCATTTTGGAGTGATGCAGTTTCACAAAGCTGAGTGTGCAGAAATTTCCTGTTATGGAAAGATGAGTAAAACATTGATTGTCTCCCTTGCTGTGATGGAAAGTGTACACATACACAGCAATTTTAAGAAGCAGACAGAAATGAGAAGGAATATATGTATATGTATATGTATATATATATATATATATATATATATATAATATGCACAGTTTTAGCCACATAGACATGGAGTGATGTTGTCACTGACCTTCATGTGTTTATGCCTCATTAAATTAATCACAACATAGACAGACTGACTTGGTTTCTGTGTGCATGTACAGAAACACGAGTCAGTATTTCCCTCATTTTAACTTTGAATGTTTAGTCTCCATTTGGAGGTCCATTTAGAAGTCCTTACATTCTGCAGCATATCATTTTTGTATCTTAATGTCTCATTTGTTTGTTGCATTTAATTGCAAGGTTTTTTGACCAAACCATGTCAAGCAAATCCGAGTTTCCAGAAACTCCTAAAACTCTGCCTTCTCTGTTTTGCAGGCCTTTGAACCGGTGGAGAAACTTAACAGACATGAATCTCATCCTCCTGCCCACACTCAGAGTTACAGTCATAATGGCCGTCACAGTAGAGCAGCTCATTCCCACGCCCACAGAGAACCCAACAGCAGTTCCTCTTCCACCCAGCAGACCCAGGGTTTACAGCAGCCCTCACACCAGGATCAAGCACAATCCCATGCTTCAGAGGGAAAGGTTCCCTCTGGTCTGGCAAGCACATTGGAGCACATCATAGGTCAACTGGATATTCTCACTCAGGTAAGCAGAAGATGAGTTAATCTTCAATGACAAACAGCACATACAGTACTGTGGTTGTGCTCCCCACCTGCACTGTGCACAACACTTCACAACCTGCAGATCTGAAAGTGTTTTAGCAATTTTCAGGATAGACAACAGGTGGAAATTATAGGCAATTGGCAAGACACACCCAATAAAGGAGTGGTCCTGCAGGCATTGACGACCACTTCTCAGTTCTGATGCTTTCTGGCTGATGTTTTGGTCACTTTTGAATGCTGGCGGTGCTTTCACTCTAGTGGTAGCATGAGACCGAGTCTACAACCCACACAAATGGCTCAGGTAGTGCAGCTTATCCATAACATACACACACCATGCTGGTGTGTGATTGTCTGAAGGCCAGACAGTTTGAAGCCAGACCCAACCAGATCCTGCAAGATTAAAAATAGATCATTAAACACAAACATATCTATGACATACATTGCTGTCTTATCAGTGTATGTTCTTTTACATGTTGAATTTGTGTTAAATCCATCAATGTTTTCCTCGATGGACACCCAGGAGCCAGTGAAATAGCTGTGATAGAACACTTCAAAACACATATGACTTCTGCTTTTTACAGATTGACATTTCTTTCATGAAATCAGATGACTGCTGTTAAAATCTAATAGTGTGTTACAGCCAGACATGTATAAAGTACTCGGAATCAAGACTCAACTAAAAGTACAAGTACTCTATGAATGAAGTTACTTGAATAGAAGTTGAAGTGTTCCTGAAGTGCCCCACTTAAGTAGAAGTACTAAAGTCTTCAACATTTTTTGTACGTTAGTTTTACAAGTAGTTTATTTTAATATTTTTACTCAAGTACCGAAAATAAAAGTATTTAATTGTCTTGTGTAGTTATTTAAGACATTAAACTTTGTATATCATATTGTTTATGATTTCAAATTTTTAGCCTGACATTCAAAAATCCTTTTGCTGGAGCAGTCGTACATCAACAGGAACATCCATGAAAAGACACATATCAAGTGTGTTCATTCCCCTACATAGCTTTTTTTCCCTTCTTAAACCAGTAAGTGTACTTTAAATGTTTTTTTTATGTAAAGATGTCTCTCCTCCATAACCAATGGCAACTAAAGGCAAGTTGGTCACTTATAAGCTAGTTCTTCTGTGAAAACTAAAGTAATTAGTGTTGTTGATTCACCTGCATTTTTTTAACTGGCTTGAAACTGAAACTTATGCACTTGCGTACAGAGATTGTCTATAGCAACACACATCGCACATTATAACAAGTATAATGGATTTAAACAAATTATCATTGTGTTTTGTTTTGTTTTTTCTTTTGTATATAATCAACACAAATGCATCAGAGTAAAAGTATCAGTGATCCAAAATAAGTAGTGGAGTAAAAGTAGTCTGTTTTTTATTCATTATAGTTTCTCCATTGGTACTTTCACGATTGTAACATAGTTTTGCTAGCAAAACAAAAACCTATGTTTTATTTAGCCCAGCTGTTTAGAAAGCCTCAAACTTACCAAAAGTTCCAGAGGTTACCCGGCCTTAAAATATCAAACCGACTCTCCAAGTCTTCCAATCATTGTTTTTTGTCTTTTTTTGTTTGTTTTGGCTGGGCCATATCCTGTGTGAAGCACATCTTTCAAAACATTTTAAAATCAAAACTCAATTTTATTGTTGACTTAAATTTTATTGTTGACTTAAATGTCATTTTAAGTCCAAACTGTGGAAGAAAAGTTACAGTGTCACTGTTATCTCAGTTAAAGTTTGCTTTTACAAGTACTTACATTTCTGTCCTGGCTTCTGGAAACGCAACTAACAAAGCAACATTTGCTATATACATATTCTAAATTTCTTATTTTTTTATACATCTGTCCCCTTGTATTGTTTTGCAGCATTTTGTCTTCTAGCAAATGTAATAGTTTTGGCTTCTGAAAGGAAAAGGAATGAATTATTCAACATTAAATTGAAACTTTAAAAGGCTCAGTTTGCTGTGTTAGCTGCTTTTCATTTGTTTGCTCTAGTTCGCATATTCCAAATTCTGTTTCCTTTGCCTTTTTATTTTGTTTTTTAAATTTCTATTCATGTAGCAATTGGGTCACATTAAAAGATAATGTGATATCTTTCTCAGTTTTGGGAATTTTTACACTATAAAACAAAAGCCCATTTAACACTACAGGGACATATTTCTGGATGGTCAAAAGCAGACATCACTGCTAAAATGTCTCATCTTACTAAAGTCTTTTTCTCATTAGTTAAAACTCAGCTCAAAGAATTACTTTGAAGGAATTCATTATCAATCCCACATCTGCGCTGATGCAGATCTAGATAATACTGCCACTGCCATAATCTTTTGATATTTGACAAGAAAAATGCCATGCTACCTTCCTTGTTTACATTAAAAATCAAACTTTATACTATCACCCTGGCCCTTTGGAACATTTGATGTGCTATATACTTTTTCACAAATTGTGTTAACATAAAGTTGCAGATAGTCTCGCTCCAAGTATTTGCAGACTTACTGGTTACTTTACCCATCACCACAATCTATGGTTTCATTAACATTTCTAACAGCAGGATATGACAGGCTTGGGCTTTTAGTTATTTTTAAAGTCCAATTGGCAGTTTGCAACCATACATCACCTCTTTAGCACACTGGTCGCAAAATAATTATTTGATCTAATGTTAGTCAAGTTTCACATGTAGACCCGAGGATAGGAAAACACTGGGCAGCACACATTAAAACTAAAGATTCTTGAAACTTTCAGTCCATTAAAAACCAGCGTTAAAAGCTACTTCCCTCTAATGTATAACTTTTTAAAAATGTTTTTTGTTGATGTTACTCGTGTTTCCATGATTTTTCTTCTGTTTTTAGATCATGTGTTAACAGTACACTTAGCTTCACTGAAATTAAGAGCACAGCCTCAAGGATATTTAAAAGTGGTGTAAATATGGGTTGTTTTTAAATCAGCTGCTAGGTGACCAAATGTAATTTAAACATAATGAAAACATTCACAAACAGCAGAACTATTATATTAGCCATTTGTAGGCATAGTTTTAATGTCTGTGCCAGTTTTCACCAAAAATGTCCTGTGCGACTACAGCTGTTAGTGCTCTGACAATCCTGGAAATGAGGCAAAAGAGTGAATTTAAATTCCTGATCTGCATCAACAGAGAACCAGTTCAAGTATCTTGGTGGATGCAGTGGAGCTTAAAAAAAGAATTGTACAAATTTGATAGTTTGGATCATGATAAAAGTGCTTGGCATCAGAAGTCAGAAGTAGTACAGTGCATCTCAAAGCTTTGGATCATTTTTCTTGCTGAAGTATGAGAATAGTTGAGGTTTCTTCAAACTCCATGCAGAGACTGTATATAACGACTGAGATTCAGGCTTCAGACTAAGAGCCTTATGTTCTGAATCAGTTACAAATTGTCTGCATCTGCAATTGATAGTCCAACCTCTCCATGAAAAGTGATAAGATTGATGGTTTCCAGACCCCAAGAATTTTTTTATTCAAAAGGGATCCTTAGTCACTTGTTGATTCAATTTGTTGCCTATATTGAGATGCAGAGTTTTTTTAAGCTGATTAACTGGAAGCCAGACTACTTTTTTGCTTTTTTTTTTTGTTGCATAGTAAAACTGAAGAAATATAACTCGACTTAAAAAAAAAAAAGTTCATGGATACTAAGAGATGAAATATACATTTAACCTTAAAGCGTGTGATTTGCTTGCCTTTGTTTGTTTGTTTTCGATGAGAATCAGTTTTGTTTGTAAAATTGAGTCTTAATTTCCTAAGAATTAGCCATTACAGATTTCACAGGTCCTCTTTCACAAATTTGGGATTGATTTAAAGGGCAACTCCTTGAGATGTTGTATCTTAATTTTAAATAGGGAATCTACAAGGCTTCACTGCTATTGTATCAATACAGTTGGTTTTACATCATATTAGTGTTGGTTCTCTCATCTTGCTGACTATTACTGTGTCTCAGTGTGCTGTGTCTCACTGGCAGTCAGCTTTTTTTAATATTCTATTTTTCAAGTCATAATATTTGATCAAGTTTTTGTTCCACCAACACCTGAATTCTATGCCTCTTTTTACATTCCTAATGTTTAATATCCCAGCAAACTACTGGTAGAAGAAGGTTTTTTGCCTCTTCTGTGCACCATCCTCATCGGTTTGCTACTAAGCTTTTGTAGTTTCGGTCAATCCTAAGTTCTGTGACTTTGTTATAGAGGGCAGTACTGCTGAAGGCGATGAAGAGTATAATGGATTCTGGAGAGAAAAGAAAAACGGCTCGCTCTATTTTTAGGAGCTTAAAGATTTGGTTTCCACTCCAGATGAAAACCATAGGCCTGTATAATGTTGCTGCTGCCTGGGGGACACGTGCAGAACTACACACAGACTGACACTAATAGTTGGCTTTGCTGAGGAATGGTTCACTGTGATCAGGTTGGTGAGATGAAACAGGGTAGTATTGATCTGGAAAACAGAGACCGGCAGAAAGAGAGCCTGGAAATAAGAGCGCTCACATTTACATGAAAAAGCAGGAGATGTTATCTTGTGTGACGACCAAAAGGAAAGCGCCATTCGCCCATACACTGTTGAACCCACTGCTTTGTGTATGCAGAACTACTGTACTGGGTTTAATAAACAGTCAGTTTTTCCATCTATTCATTTAGGTGAAATCATGTCTGAATGTGTTTGTTGCTTTGTTGGATCAAAATTCAAAATTGAATTCTTATAACTGTTTTCAACTGTTTTTTTACAAACCTGAGCCAGTGTGATTTGCTTAGTGAGAGAGTCTTAAGTTACACCAAATCTTTTGAGTTTTGTTGCAGAAGCAATTCAATTCAATTCAATTCCACTTTATTTATATAGCGTCAAATCACAGCAGTGCCATCTCAAGACGCTTTACAGACAGAGGGGAAAACATAAAGAAAGCCAATTCATAATAGCCTATATAAGGAAACCAACAGATTGAGTTGAGTCCAACGCAATCTCCCATCCTGAGCAAGCACACTGGCAACAGTGGGAAGGAAAAAAACTCCCTTTTAACAGGAAGGAAACCTCCGGCAGAACCCGGCTCAGGACAGGCAGCCATCTGCCTCTGCTGTGTGGGGGGAAGAGGACAGAAAGACAACAGACAACAGGAACTGCCACTCCCAGCCAGGGAGACCTGCTGAGACAGGAGACATACATGTTAATGATGCAACACTGTTATTGGGGGGGGGGGATAAAAGAGAGAGATAAAGAGAAAAAGAAAGAAGCTCAGTGTATCAGGAAATGTCCCTCAGCAGTCTAAACCTATAGCAGCATAACTAAGGGATGCTAACCATCCCTAGCTATAGGACTTATCAAAAAGATAAGTCTTCAGCCTAGTCTTAAAGGTGGGGAGGGTGTCTGCTTCCCTAACACTAACTGGGAGCTTATTCCATAAGAGAGGCGCCTGATAACCAAAGGCTCTGCCTCCTGCTCGACTCTTTGAGACTCTAGGAACCACAAGTAAGCCTGCAGTCTGCGAACGAAGTACTCTACTTGGTATATAAGGAACAATGAGGTCTTTGATATATAGTGGTGCCTGGTTGTAGAGGGCTTTATATGTAAGGAGAAGGATTTTAAATTCTATTCTAGATTCAACAGGCAGCCAATGAAGAGAGGCTAAAACTGGAGAAATATGATCTCTCCTGCTGGTTCTGGTCAGGACTCTGGCTGCAGAATTCTGGATCAGCTGAAGGCTTTTCAGGGCATATTTAGGACAGCCCAGTAATAGAGAGTTACAGTAATCTAGTCTCGAAGTAACAAAAGCGTGAACCAGTTTTTCTGCATCACGCTGAGACAGAATGTCCCTAATTTTGGCTATATTACGTAAATGAAAGAAGGCTCTTTTAGTAACCTGCTTAACATGTGGGCCAAAGGACAGGTCAGGGTCAAATATTACTCCAAGGTTTCTCACTGAAACAGATCCAATCTGCTGGTGGAGCAGATGGCAGTTTTTTAAAATATGTATAAAAAATCCTGATAATATACTTTCAATTTCTGATCCAGATTTCAAACGAACATATTAACAGGTCTGGTTTGGTCACTGTAATGCTTTCGAGTGGGTTCAGATCGGTAAAATTGGACCAATGCAAGACTGTTTTTGGGGTTCTTAATTATACTGCAATTTGCAAAACATTAATACATGGTGTTGGCTTAATGTTTCCTCCCACGCACACAATAATCTGCATCACTTTTGTCTTCCTCTTGATATTTTATTGTGGCCGGCAGATGTCCCTTTCTTTTTGGACGCTGAATAGTCTATTTGCAAGTGAACCAAGACCCCCGGCTTTCACGTGGACCAGAGTCCATTTCTTTGGTCCACATCAAAGTGTGGTTGGTGTTCATACTACACAAACTGGAAGCGGACCATGGTCCATTTAAAGCAGACCAAACAGCAGTAGTGTGAACATGCTCTTTGGGTGCACTCTCATCAGGACAGTCCGCTAGATCCGAAAGAATAAGACCTTAAAAAATGCGAATGAATAATCAGAGTAGGTGTGTTAAAGCTTTAAGTATCAGTAATGAGTTTAAAATTTCAATATCCTGATAACCCTCCTCTGAACCCACAATGCACTTTGTTTTTGTCCACTTCTTGTATTTAGTCTGCTTGAAATAGACTGAAACCTGCGTTCCTAGGTGGACTATATCTGCTTCTTTGATTTTAATCAGAATTTGTTTGCACATTCACACTACACACAAACAAGCGGACTTTCTGAGCAAATGGACTAGGATTTACAAAAATACTCATGTGAACGTGCCCTTAGACACTCAGCACACATACAAAACATCAAGGTTCTCATGGGATTGCTGAACAATCCGAAGCCAAAACCCTTTCAGAAGTCATCTGTGAACCAGTTTTCAGCATACCAGTGACTTCAAATACCTTTTAGTCTTATTTTTTTATTCACAGAGGCCAGTCTCGAGAAGAAATTATGACAATATCTAATTACCATACAGAGATGTGTGAAGCCTGCATGAATAATGGCAGTCATTCCATAATCACAGAAGCAAAATGGAGGAACATCCTAGAAAAAAACGTACTGTAAGAGCTGTGATAGAGCTACAATGTGATTCAAAGCCTTTAAGAACATATGTAAACAGCCTGTGATCCAAATACTGTCTAAATCATGTATTGCAGTATAATCATTCGGAAACATTTTGGGTTTGTTGTTAGTGTTAAATTAGGCATTTGATAAATACTCAGAATGGCTCATCTTTGTAATAGTTTTAGCAGTATCAGAATTACACTTGCTGGCACAATGAGTGACATATTCTGCTATACTGGCGCTATCATGTTGTCATGCTTATTTCCTTTATTGTCCCAAAACCTGGAGAGCTTCATGTCTTCGGTTTTGTACGTGCACAGATTGATTATTCTTGCGTTTACGCTGTGTGTTTTACGATAGTTAAGCCGAACATAAATGTGTGTGTTTCTCACCTGGCAACATTAGCTCCTAGTAGCTCCTAGTAGCTCCAGTTTCATCCATTTCATCCATTTGTAGTAAATTGTATTCATCTCCTGGTAAATAAAAAAAGCAAAGGAATTACTCTAAAATTCTTCCCCCTTAGTTTGATTGCGTTGCACCTCTCTAATCATAAGAGTTCTTTTCATTTCTATTTCAATACAAAACATAAATGTTGTGTGTAAAATGACATTTTAAAAAGGAAAGCCAGAGTTTAGCAATCACACAATGACATTTATTATGATGCATGGATCAGATCATTTTTGGTCCAGTGGCAGCTGTTTTTACTTCATTTGTTTATGTTTGGAGAGAAAACTGCATTATTCTGAGACATCTTGAACTTTATGTTCCACAGATTAAATGCTCTTTAGTCTTCTCTACTGCTCTGTTTTAGTCCTGTGGTTTGTACACAATTTAAAAAATACTTGATTGGCTCATCAGTTGAGCTGCAATTTGCCTTTTTAACTAAAAATGTTGTTGGTGGTTATTGTGGGTAAAAATTTGATAACACAGATTGCAATTTAAAATATCTTGCAATTGTTTTAAACAGTCACAGTAAAATTTGACATATTGTTTGAGTACTGGCAACCTGTCCAGGATGTACCCTGCCTCTCACCCAGTGAATGCTGAGATAGTCTTCAGCTTCCCCGTGACCCTGAATCAGTTAGGAAAATGGATGGACATCGTTTCACAAAATTTTTCTTTTTACATTTTTCAATCATGGTATGTTCTTCCAGTGTTGTTTCTTTTTAGCATTTATCTATACCATGTACTGTTGATATGACCTTAGGCTTAGTTGAAGTAAATCACAGGATCTGTACAGTCAGATAGTGACTTCTCTGGATTTTACACCTGGACACATCTCTGAGAAATTGGTTCAGATGACAGAGTTCTCAAATTTGCACAACAGATACGCTTACAGTTGGAGGAAGCTCCAGGAAAAAGTATGTTGCACTGTGATCTCACTACCCACACATGCCGGTTGTGTTTTCACAAAGTGACTTTCTTGTATTTTGTGTGAGTAAATGTGTTTATGCAATTGTGTGAGGGTGAAAATGGAGAAAACCAGACACAGAGACTCTTGTGTCCAAGCAGCAGGTTTCTTGATGATAGTCTGCTGGGATGTTTTGCAACCACAACATCTGTCTCAAACACATCCATGCATAGCCATCATAAAGTCATTACTGTCACACTGATTTTCAGCAGCCCTCTAAATAACTCTTTTTCTCTTATTTGTCTCCTTTCATGCTGTCTTTTTTCCATGTTGTACTCCTGCTCTACCCTCTCTCTCCATCCAGACTGTTTCAATCTTAGAGCAGCGGCTGACACTGACAGAGGACAAGCTCAAGGAGTGTTTGGAAAACCAAATGGAAATTGGACTACATCTCCAGAGAAGAGAAGAAGCATAAAGCTGGGCATGAAGCTGATTGATGGTGTGAGTGGAAAATATTGTAGTCAACATTGTTGACTGTCTCACATATTTTTAAATCACTCAGAAAATGGGAAGTTTTTTATATGCAACAGGACAATTGTAAGCACAGAAGTGATTAGCCACTGAATGAACGTTTTAGCTTTAATGCTAATGCACTGTCAAGTCATTTTACTCGGATATCAGAGGTCAAGGAGCTGAATACTTGAGAAGTTCCTCCACAATAGAGCTGAATGTGCAGTCTCTTTTCTGCTGACAAAGGACTAATCACTGGGTATGTGTGTATGAGTGCACAAGTGACTGCCTGTACAAGTGTCAACACATACAAGGGGCTTTAGTGCTGACCTTGCACTATGTGTGTTCATATTTTTATTTCAATTTGTCATATAATTGCAAGGTAGTGTCCATACAAACTATGCAGAGAGCCAACCAAATAATTCAGAAGCTGAATTAATGTATTATTTTTCATTTTAACATGTAAAGAAAGGCTTGCTGTTTTTAATTATCAGCCTAATTATAAGTTTATTTTGAAAATTTCCCACCAATTCTTATTGATTTTTATTTGCCTTCTATTATTAGTATTTGAACCAATTGGGTAAAGCATCAAACCCAATGCAGAGCCAGCGCAGTGCCTCATTTTTATCAGAGTATATGTGTTTTTGTTTTTAGACCTTATAAAAAATACTAAACCCATTATAAATTTGGCCTAGCACAAAAGTTCAAAGACCTTAATTGTTTCTCAGATGTGCTGAAAAATTAATCACCGCCCCTCCGATAAATTCAATGTACTCTATTTGTATGTCTTAAAACTTGCTCACTAACTTTCTTACAGTGAGTTTAAATCTGAGGGCTGCAGACAGGGTTAAAAAAAAGTCAGAAAGAGATAACTTACTCTTTTTTTTTTTTTTTTTAAATTGAGATGTTGGCAATAAGTAAATATTAAATAAACACCATCTTTAGATCATAGATGTCAGAGTAAAGGTGTGTTTTGCTTTGGCTTTAGGTTGGATTTTTATTCATTTCTACTTCTGCAGTTTTAATGGGTTCCCTGAACATCCTGTTCTGTAAAACTTTTATGCATTGAAGTAAGTTATTGTGCATTCTCTTAATAAATGTTGTATGCTCTTAATCATGACTGGAAATTGGTTAATAAACATATTTTGGGTTCTGTTCATAACAATCAGCAAATCAAATGAAAAAGGGTTTTATTTTCATTACTGTTGCCAAATCGATGATGTCACAGGTTACTTTTGTGCTCTGAAGTCTGCTGAGCTCCAGCAGTTACTGGAAAAATGACTTTCCTGTCTTTATTGTCCTCAACGGAGATGTTTAGATCATGAGCTGTGAGCTGTGTCATCCGTTGCTCAAGGCGAGTAATTTTCAACCCTTTGTTTGCCAGATTTGTCTGATAATTTATGACAAATATGTGGGGGAGGAGGCAAAAAACCCTACCCTGCTTGTGTTAAAAATCCTTATGTTTCACCCTCTGAGTAATTTACGTAACCTGACCACTGATGCTGGATCAGTGTTTTTATTTTAAGAGGCCTCAATGAAAATGAGCCAGAGCCTAAGCTAAGACTCTTGCTGCGATTTCTCATAAAACCGATTCAGCAAAGCCATGACTATTCATCTTATTCATGAATTAATTTATTTATTTTCAAGGGCTGGTAATAAGATTATATACTACAGAGATGAGTCACAGCGAGTGCTGGGGTGGAGGTCTGTGTTGCTCAGAAAGAGTCGTGCACAGCCATTAAGAGGGAAAATATTAATGACTGTTTCTTTAAGACCCAAGTCTGCCTCTGCACTGATGGAAAAAGAAGAAAAACAAAACCGGAATTCTGGAGTGGTGCTGCCGGGCCCACTCTCTTCCTTCCTGTCTGGGGCCCGTGGACACACACAGACACTCCAGCCAGAGAAAACAGCTCCCTTTACTATGGGCCTCAACCAGACGGCATGCCAGGAGCTTTAGTGGAAGAGAGGAGGGGCTAAAAGAAAGTGGGTTCAATAACTTGTGTGTGTGTGTGTGTGTGTGTGTGCGCGCGCATGTGTGTGAAAGCCTGTTTTTTTTTGAGGTCCAAGTTTAGTTTTGGAAAATGCCGGTGACAGCATTATAGTAAAGTGGGAAACATTTTCACTGACTTTAAACCAAACTACTTTACAAATTTTAATAAATGCTTGAAGTTGGCTTTGGGCTTTAAGATAATAATGTTTACACTCAGCTTAGAGGTTACAGTTACTATTGGCAGAAGATTTTACTCATACTCAAATACATACAAAGAAAAAAGTACTTTTTCAGCTTCTCCTCAAATTTGACTACTTTTCTCAAATTTAGCGTCTGTGTGTTTTCAGTACTGTTTTATGTTGGTCCAACAAAACACAGCTTTTAAGAAGTTTCCTTGGATTTCTATTCCATATAATGAATTAATAACAGTAATAAATTAAAGGCGAATACTGTTACATTTGACAGATGCTACTCAGTTGACACAATGGACAAACACTTCTGCCAAAACTCCTGTTTTATTAGCCTAAAACTATATATATGATTCCTAGTTGATAACTTTATTAAATAAGGGTTGTATGTCTCTAGTTAACGTTGTGATCATCAAGATAAATAATTCTTGAAGTGAAAAGTTCCCAGGATAGAAAAATCTTCTATCATAAGAACCTGACAAGTGTTCAGTTGTTGAATCTTTAACTGGGTCATTTTTGGTTTATAACTTATTGTGCCTGACACACACCCTGTCAGAGTTCTACTTAAACTTGTGGATGTTTATTTTAATGTTGTTCAGGTCTACAGGAAGTCACTTAGTCAAAGAATGTCCTTACAAGTACAGAGATAGCTGTTAGACATTGTGTGTGTGTTTCAGGAAGAAAAGAGAGAGAAAAAAATGGAGGAGGTTGCTGTAATATGTAGCCCATGTGTGGCCACAAGTGTGTGTGTGTGTGTGTGTGTGTGTGTGTGTGTGGGAGGGGGTTGGTGATCCTGTGAGGAGAACATCTGGATATGTTTTTCCTGGTGTGCTGCGGTTGGAGCTGCCGTTTTACTGTACGTGTGTCATTGTGGGTTTTAGTTAGTTCAGTTTTCTAGTTCAGTGTGTCAAGTCTTTGTACTCTTGTGCTTCATTGTACAATATTTCTTTATGTTATTTTCAGTTTTACATAACAAATATGACACTTTTTATTCTGCCTTTTAAGCTAATATGTACTGTTAAAGCAGATGAAAACTGTACTGTCCTGCAGTTTACCCAAAATATCTATAATCAGTGTGTTCTTTTGAAATAACAAATTGTCCTGGTTGAATACTGTATGATCAGAACTGGCTTTTCTGTGCAAAACACTGCCCAAAATAGTCACTTTAACTGTGTAGCGGTCACGGCTTAATAGTTGACAGAGAACTTGTGGTTTTGTAGTTTCAGGAGAAACCAAAAGAGAGGGAGACTGGTAATCTTCAACATATACTAATTTACTTCTGAGGAACCCAAGTGAAATACAAGTACAAGAACCCAAAATCCTGAAATCTGTAAGGTGACATGAAACAAAAGTTTCCAGCATGTTTCGGTGAATGAATTAAATCCTGACAATTCTTCAAAAATGTTGAGAAACACTCACAAAGCGACATGCAGGAGACAGATTAACCAATCCCCCTATATAGTAACCTCACTTCCCAGAAAGTGTAGACGTTTTCTAGTCTAAATAAATCTAAATCTTCATTTTGTACATTCATTTGAATATTTATTTAGTGGACAACAAAAAGGGACAATGGTTTTCAATGTCTCTACTGACCAACCTCTTTATATTCTAGAAATTTAAACAAACTGACAAGTTGATGACACATTTAAAACAAATTATCATTGAAAAACAAAGAATAGATTTAGCAGTTCTGAAAGATTATATAATGAACAGATTAGTTAGTGGCAGATGAGGGTGTCAATTTGGGTATAAAACAAGCATTGACCAAAGACCTCTCAAGCAAATATGGCATGTGGCTCACCACTTTGTGAAAATCTTTGTAAGATAATCCTCAACCAGTAAAAAAAAAAAAAAAAAAAAAGAACTTTTCAACTTTTTCAAGAACAAACAGCCATGTATCAACTGCTTGGAAATGCTGCCTAAATTATTTGCACTCAAGCTCAGCTCAGATGGACAGAAAGACAGTGGATGTGTGTTCTGAGGTCAGAGGAGTCCACATTTTAGCTATCTTTGGGGGAAAACTAAGCCAACAGTCGAGATACTGTCATTTACAGTGGCATGACTGACTTACGTATGTGTCAGCGATAGTATTAATGCACCATCAAGGAAGCATCTTTTCACCAGCAGGTCCACATTTATGTTTAAAAGGTCAGTGCTATACATCCTGCAACATTCACAACAATGTGGCTTCGTAGACATGGAATGAGTTTTACAGAAATTACCCGTAGACGAGATCTGTCTCTTGTAAAAACATCAGAGAGATGACAACCCTGGTGTGTTAAACCTTTGCAATCTCATATAAGCAAAAAACACACACAGTTTCCTCCGAAAAATTGATCAGTTTGTGTCTTCAGTTTATAAGTGGTTAGAAGATTGTTTTAGATGGAAGTGTGACCTAACCTGACGGTAAACCTCCAACAAATAGTTTTCTTCATCTACAGCCACTGAAATCATGTTATTTTATCTGAAATGTTAAGGCTCAAACAAACAGAAAAATTAGTGGTTTAGGGGTGTTTTTGCACATTAAAAAGTATTCTAACTCATCTGGAAGGGGGATTGTAAAAACACTTTCAGAAAATTAAATACTAAGAAAATACATATATAAATAATGTTCCACAATTGGTCCTGAAATACAATTTGTTAGATAAATCTTGTGGTTTTAGAATATCATGACCAGCATTTGATCATTTTACAGCTTTATGAGCCCACTGGCATCTGTCTAAACTGCCTTATTAGAAAAAAGAAGTGATTATATAATTAAGAGGTGGCACTAAATATCAATGTTTATATTCTTATTTTTGTTTACAGTTAACAGATCAAACTGATCACACAGACTTCAAACATATAGAATTTAACGTAAGAGTTTCTGATGTGTACCACAGACTGATGTAATATGAAGTGATGTATTTCACCAAAATGTTGAAGATAAGTTGAGGACTCCCCATGTTTGATTAAAACAGACAAATAGGCAGACAGAGGCATGTCTGGTAGTGTATATGTGCATTTCTGAACACAGACACTACAAGGCAAAAATTTACACACTTTCCCATTAGATTTAATGGAAAAGTCTGTCCATACGTTTGACTGTGACTGACTGGAGAGGTGATGTAGGAGTTTGTTTCTGATTTTTAAAAAGCTGAAAACCCTATCTTCCCCTCAACATCTTTCTAGTGTCTAACTGAGCTGAATATGTCCATCAGTTTTGTATCCATCTATAGCTGACGATCTAATAGTCATACATAACCAAACTATGATGTATAACAATCGTTGGTGAGAAATCATGAAAATATGGAATTAAAACAGTATTGTATCTTTCTGTTGTGTATGGTTTTATAATGTTGAAAGATTGTCACATAGACACAAAACAATTCAAACACGTTCATAGAAATTCTCCAACAGTGAGCTTCAATCCCGCCATGTCTTATATGATCTCTGCTGGATTTTGGCAAGACTTCCCTTTACCTCATTTCCTGCATTGCCCCTCATCACCCCCGTTTTCACTCCTCTAACTGCCTCCCACATCTCCCCCCTTTGAGACGATCCTTGCTTGAAGTCAGTTGCTGGGATTTGGCGCACAGCTCCTTTAGCTCACGCCTCAACTTCTGCACCAAAACCATCTTTTCCATTCAGTCCAAAAGGGAGTGAATAGAACTGTATATTTATTTATTTTTTTCATTCTTTTCTACTACAAGAATGGTTTTTAATTTAGTTAACCAACTAACACATTATCATCTGAAAAAGAAACTGTTTTTTGTCTCTTATCAGTACATTCATTTCAGCTAACAGAAGACTTCATTTAGATCTTCTGCTTAGCTGTGTTAAAATCTGTTCACGTCTGTCTTTCTAATTGACTAAATAAATCATTCTTTCTGCTTCAGTTTGAAAAATAAACCTTCTTCCAGGACTGCATGAAACTTTGATGCATGTTGTATAACCTAAATGCTTCAAGGTTAGCACGACCTGTACTTCTGCTGCACAAGTGAAACAGATAAAACCAGCTTGGACATGCTTCAAGGTGTGTAAACGTGTGCTGGGAGTTTAAAATAATGACCCACTTTACAGTGAGCCGGCCCATAAAACAAACCTGGTAATAAGTCAGGGAGCACTTACCTTCTCCTCAGAGTGCTGCCGCACCCTCAACTCACCTGATTGTCTGAAGGTCCAACACACACCCATCATTTAAAGCCGTCTGGTCATCATGAACCCACTCTGCAAAGTCTGTTTATTTCCCTTGTAAAAATGTTATAAGGCGCACGTGATAATATTCCTGTTGTACATTAGTTTGAGTCAAACATTAAGACTGTGACTGGCATTATTTAGATAGTAGTGACATCACAGTTATTAAAAATTTGTAGATTTAACCTACAAAAATAAACGCTTGAATGATTATTCATTATCTCTTATCACTTTGTTCATTCATATTACTGTTCACTAAAGAAAATTGTGCAATTATACAGAAGAAAACAACATTTTCATGATGCTCTCAGAGGGTGGCGTAGTGTTTAGCACTGTGGCCTCACCATAGACTGTATAAGAAAGATGGACAGAGCTTTCGGCGGTAAAAAGGGAAGCCTATGCGGAAGTGCATAAAACTGCAGTTCCCCCTTCATCCACTAGGGGCTGGCTCCAAAACAGAGCAAATCCCCATAGACTCCCATGTTAAAAGGACCAACTTCAAAGCAGAAATAAACATGTTTACAGCCTGGTACAAAAATCTATTTTAGGTTTAATAGGTCAGGTTTACCTTCATGACAACTGTGGGGGGGAGTGAATTTTTTTCTAACTCGCCCGTTTAAAAGTAATTTAATCTCGAAGTTCGGCATATTTAGGGGCGTGTCCTTTTCATTTACAGGTACCCGACCTCACTCTTCAAGTAAGAAAAACGTAGAACAACCACGGTTTTTAGCCAGTTAACAACTTGACTTAACTTTAGCCAGCTTACCTCCGTTAGCTGGTTAGCTCCTGTTATCTCCGGGTTGGCTGGGGTAAGGTTGGGCCAGTGGCCTTTCTGTGTGGAGTTTGCATGTTCTCCCGGTGTATGGGTTCTCTCCAGGTACTCTGCTTCCTCCCACTGTCCAAAGACATGTATGTTAGGTTAATTGGTTACTCTAAATTGCATGCAATGAGTATTAGCGTGACTGGTTGTTTGTCTTTGTGTGGCCCTGCGATGGACTGGCTAGCTGTCCAGGGTGTACCCTGCCTTTTGGCCAAAGACCAACTACCCTGTGACCCATCACTGGATTAAGTTGCTAGGATAATGAATGAATGATGTTCTCAGAATTGAAATCTGTTGCCATCTATTGTTGCAATATTGTAAATAATAAATAGATATCATAAACCAAATCAATAACATACATTTCTATGAAAACCAAAAAAATTGGAGATTACATTTCTTTTATTTTTGTCTTTATTTTGTGGCTCTAGAATTCGTTGTTCCACTTTGCATCTTTGAGGCATACATCTAGGTGTGTCATGGGTTACAAGGTTATTTCGGTCACTTTCAATGCACAAATCTTTGTCGTGGCAACTGAACATTAGCCAAGGCAATACAGTCTAACAATTTAAAAGATTTGTTTTGTTTTTTTTAAAATGCCAAACAATGAATTTTTTTTTTTTTCTTCATTTCTTTCTTCGGCATCACTGACTGGGGTTATAAATGACTCCCCTGTTTGATTTACACAAACATTTACGTGAAGGCTGTGATGACTGTTCAGTTCCTTGAAGGACAATACGTTGTATCTTTACGGGCTTTTTCTCTTGTGGTATTCACACTACAGATCAGCAGCTGAAGTGACATAATAGCCAGCCAGTAGGTGACAGATCACCTCGTACTTCTTCCACTGCATATTTGCCCATTTCTCTGTTTTACTTTGTCTTTTTAAATCCTAAAATTAAAAACTTCCAGTTATATTAAGAATCATTCAGTTGAATCACAGACGCTTTGTCTTATACTAAGAAAGCTCATACTGTAAAGTAGGAACTAAAAAAAGGTATGAAGTTACATAGTTCCCCTTCTTTATCCTCTCAAAATGAAGGGAACTTCCTTCAGTAGTAACAAGAACTTCAAAACATCCCTGCAGTTGGAAAGCACCTATATTTATGTATTATCAAGGCTGAGGTAGCTTTAAATGACATATGAGTGTTGTAAGAGTATGATCTTTCTGGTCAGTAAACATGACTTCTGCACCCCAAAAGCCAACACTGCGTGACTATATGTCAGACAGGAGTTATCATTAGCTCCCAAACAAAGGTGATGATGCGTAAACTATGACTGTATCCACGCTATTCCCTAACCTCTCATTTACTGCATAGGGCTACACTAAATGGTGCACTCATTTCTGTTCACAATTTGGTCCCAAAGCTGGCTATTTTCTCTTCGTCACAGGTCACCTGACTACTGGCTGTTACCATGGCAACCACGGCACGTTGTTCAAACTTGTGTGAAAATATTTTATTTCCTTATTTTGTAATTTATTCTGTTTTTGTTGTGAATCTATTCAATAAATGATAGAAATAATTAGTCTATAGCTTTATTTTTGTATTTGCTTTAACATTCATGTCACTTGCACCATTTTGAGCGCATTCCTGCAGTGCAAGGTGGTCTGTATTGACCCGTCTAGTCACTATCGATGCTCACTATTTTTTCAAATGCATTGTGGGTAATTTTGAGAGCACTACTTTTTTTTTTCTCTCTGGACAGCTGGAAACCACTAGAAAATGGCATGACTATTATATAGGGCACTATATAGGAAAAAGTGTGGACATTTGGACACTGACTTAGTGTGCATCTCATATCTGCCACATAGCATGATGTGCCTTTAAAAGCTGAACAATTTTCAATTGTCCATGAACAAATAATGAGACATCCATTTGCAGACAGCTGAACAGCTCTTTCAGCCTATTTGCATTTGCTTTTATAACAGTACTAATGTGATGTATTGGGAAAAAAAAAAGTCACATATATTTCCTCACATCCTTATTACATATTACTGCTTATTTACAGTCACACTGCTAATGTAAAGCTGCCTTGACATATAGCTGTGACACCATTCCTCTGACAATGACCGATTTGTTTAATCTGCTGCCGCTTATTGGCACAAGTCAGCATAATGTTCACACCATAATGTGAGTTTTATGCACACAAAATGAACTAGTTTTCAGCAATGGATATCCAGGGTCTTTTCACACATAAACCTTCCAGAACCTTCCCTCATTAATGCCCATATGTTGTCATGAGAGACTTCTAAATGTTAACAAAAGCATCCATGTGCATTTTGTGGATGTTTCTTAGTAAGTTACTTTCTTTTTTGTTTATTTAAATTGATGTGTTGATTATTTGTCAGACAACAATAAGTCTGGAAAGAGCCGAGACAAAGAGGAGGAAAATGAAACTCCTCACAGAGGTAGAACAGATCGTTTGTTTTATTTAGAGACCTTTGACCATCTGTCTTTATGGCCCTGCCCCTGGGCTGTCACAGTTATATAACAGGGTGAGGCTGGAGGTGTGTATGTGGAAAGAGAAAGAGATGAGGAGGTGAGGACTGTTGTACAATGACTTGCCTCATCTCTTTTACAATCTTACTGGTTTAGGTACAATATATTTATTCTGCATGTGAGCTGCATACAGGAACAGGGTTATAAATGCATAAAAAGATTTCAATGTTTATATGAATCAGTCATTTGTGGCATTTGTCATGTTGGTTTCATGTTTGTGATTTAGCATGTTTCACACTGATCAAACAGGAAAAAAATGTGTTGCTGGACAAAAGCCAGACTGCAAGAGCTGAAAAGTGATTTTTAGGACCGGTCAGGTGACGTGGTTTGAGGGTGGATTCCTTCTATTGACTCTTCTGATGGGCAGATTGGTTGCTTGGATTTAAGTGCATCATTCCTACTGAAGTGTTCCTTTCAATTTTTTTCTACTTTGGTGTAGTTTCATGGTTTGTTTTCTAACATCCTCCAATCAACTCTAAACTAGCACAAAAACAGGTTAAGTTGTCCTTATTTTAAAAAAAAAAAAAAATTCACTTTTTTTGTGGAAGATGCTTGTTATACTTTGTGTTTTGACAATTGACAGTTTGGCATCTTCCACCTTATCTTTGTCTGAAAGAAGAAACTTAATATAAACTCTAAACTAAGTATAGATGCTGAAAGACCAAGCCCATAAAATACTAAACAACAGCTTGTTATGCTTTTAATATTCTAGAAGACGGACATTGTCATGCCAAATAAACAACCAAATGAGGAAGTGGTTTAGAAATGACTGCTTCTTATATTTGTGTGTTTCACCAGTAGCAGTGCAGCTTTAGCTGTATTTTACATAGATTACATCCTTGGTTGTGAAAATTAACATAGATTACTTGAAGATCACTGCAGTAGGAATGAACATAATCTTTGACCTGTTAACTCCAAATGGGTGTAGCATGTGATTCTTTGGACATCTCTGTTAATATTTACCTGGCTAAAATAATAAACAAAATGAGAATGAGCTTTTTAATGAGAACTCTGTAATCATGCAAACTTGTTTTTTAATAAGTGTTGTTAAAATTTCCCAGGATTCTAAGTAATCCTAAAGTCAGACTTTATATGACTTAAATCTCAGCTGATGTCTTTTGAGGAGGTCAGATCTAATTCAAAACAGCATCTTTTTGTGCATATGGCCTCACAACGACTAAAAATGAAAAGCATAACAGTAAATTTTAGATATGACAAGTGCCTTTGTGTGAACAATGTGTTTCCCTTTTCTAACCAAATAGCAAATAAAACATAGCTTAATAAAGTTTGACCTATATTGTAAATGCTGTGGAAAGTTACTCCTAAACTTATTGTGTGTTGTAATTCTATGAGTAATCATTTACTGCTCTACCATGCCTGTCTAAACACACTGGGGGAAAAAATCAGAGACAGATTCCTTGATCCATTTTCCAGGTCTGTTTATAGGTGCTGACAACCTACATGTTTAGGGGCAAAGGAAACAGCAGCGGAAATGCCAGCATCAGCGTGGGAGAAGGCTGGCCTCCTCATTTCATCACTGAGGTGAGTGGGTTTAAACCACAGTCTGCTGCCTTAAAGAGACCTTCCACAGAAAAGCAACTCAGAATTCCCAGTGCAGAACTGGTTTGTAGCTGAACTTTTTGAGAAAGTAAGATGTTCACACTGTCCTGTTCCATCCATCCGTCCGTCCATTGTTTTTCTGGTTTCACATTCTGAAATGAGTGACAAAAAATGTTGAACTTTTTCACAATATTCTAATTTTCTGAGATGTACCTGTAGTTTTAATCAGGATAAGGCACTGCTTATCCTCTATGTCCTCATAAACAGAAATTACATACGTTTCCTCTTATAGTAAATAACAGTGATCCAGCCTTTAGGACTTTCTGTCTGTGGGACGGTTCCAGTCTTAAAAACTGGCAACATCCTTGAGTAATTTTCCAAAGATTGGAGCGGATTTTCTGTTATAAGAAATCATCAGTTTAATCCTGTCTATGGATCAGACTAGTGCTTTATTCAGACAAGAGCAATATACATATATATAAACATTTATATATATATATATATATATATATATATATATATATATACATGCATCAGTGGGAAAGTTAACCATGATAGACAGTCTAACGTTTGTAAAGAAATGACAGAATAAAAGACAACAGTGTCTTACACAGGGCACTAAAGTTGATACATTTTTACAGATTTTGAGTTGCACGACTGTAATATTTACAACAGCAGTCTTTTAGATATAAATTTTAGGGGTTGGTACATATTTGTATTTGAAAATAGGACTCTACATTTACTCTTCCAACGTTATGCAACGTAAAAATGTCAATTTTATTTTGAATATAGATTTAGGATTGAATTTAAGCTTCTTCCGAAAAGAGAATTTAAAGAGTATATTGAGGCTCTTTTGGTGGCTATCTGGAGCTTCCAGTGTGTCTGTGTTTTCTGCCATTCAGAGAGACATCCAAATCTTTTCATGAGCTGATGTCCTATTGTGTGGTTCATTTTGTTTGGTACAGCCAAACTCAAAAGAAATGCAGGTCAAATTGTTTGCAATCAGCTTCGTATTGTGAGATGTGAGTCATTTGTTTGAAATGGGAGGAGCCTGAGATGGAAAAATATGTCATACATGTCTGAGCACCAGTCAGGATTGTATTGTATTTAAATCAAAATCTATCAACGGCTGGTGAGTTGTTCTGCATATGTTGCCAAATCGTGCAGGATGACAATGATGGTGTTCAAGAGAAGCAGATCAGCTCAGTTTTGAAGATTAATTATGTTCAACTGTTTTTTTTTTTTTTTTTTTTTTTTTTTGTAACTATCATTAACTATTGATAGATTCATTGATTGACTGGATTAGGCATTTGTTCATTCATTTTCCATATAGTCACATTCAAAGTTGTGGGGAGAATGGAGCTTATCCCTGCTGCCACCAAGTGAAAGCGTAAACCGTGGAAAAGCCACCAGCCATTCACACTGCCACATGAAGACAGATTAGTGAAAAAAACATGCACACTTGCTTCTAAGGTCAAACAAGGATCACTAGTTAACATAACATGCATGTATTTGGACTGAAACAGGACACTGGAGTAACTGGAGAGAGCCCACAATGACTCGGGGAGAACATGCTGGCCTACATATTTGCTTGCAATCACTTACTTGTTTTATCTTTTCAAGAACAAAAAAGTCTAAAACTACAGATTTTTTTTAATGATAAATGGTAAAAACCTCAGTCAGTTTTGTGTTGTATGCAGCAATTATCTTTCTAATATTGTCGTACCGAGACTGAGGCATGGGCTTGTGGTAAATTGATACAGTTGCTGTTTTGTGATTATATGTCTAAACTTAATCTGTTGTTGCACACTGAAGCCCTTCCTAAACAAGTACAAACATTTCTATATGCCCTGCGATGGACTGGCGATCTATCCAGGGTGCACCCTGCCTCTTGCCCAATGATAGCTGGGATAGGCTCCAGCTTCTCTGCGGCCCCTAATTGCTGCTAAGAAATTGGATGAATTGATGGATGGATATTTTTATGCATCTCATAATTTTCCTGTTTAAACAATACACTAGCCAGCCAACAGTCACTACCTGGCTATAACTAAGCAAATAGGTGCGATCCTCCTATTGGATAATTATTGCATGCGCTATTAGGCAACAAGTTGTTTAACTCCAATTGGTGCAAGTAGCTTCTCTTTTTTACACAACCTCTTGGAAAGATGCATCTAATGGTTGTGGAAAAAGATGCCAGTCTGCTTAAGAAGGGTCAAACATTGGTATCCATTGAGCAGAAAAAACATCTAAAAAAAAAGAAAGAAAAACATCTAAGGATGTGGCAGAAACTGCTTAAAAAAAAAGGTTAAGAACTATCCAATACATTTTTTAAAGCCATTGTATTCCAGCAAGAAGTGTGGTCAGAAAAACATATGATTGTGATTGGTGATCGCTCAGACGCTTGGTAAATCAAAAATATACATAAATATACATATACTGTATATGTATATATACATATGTATGTATATATATATATATATATATATATATATATATATATATATATATATATATATATATATATATAGATAGATATAGATATAGATATAGATATAGATATATATAGATATAGATATAGATATATAGATATAGATATATATAGATATAGATATATAGATAGATAGGTAGATAGATAGATATATAGATAGATAGATAATGGTGAAAGTAAGTACATCCCCACATCATGGACAACATGAAGTAACTCTAAGGCTTGAGTCTGAACAGCTGTATAGCCATAAGAAAACCACAAATTAGTGAGGCTAAACGAAAAAAAAAAAAAAAAAGGCTTCCATTTTGCTTTTTTTTTTTTTTTTTTTAAACCTTGTTCTAGATGGATGGGTGCAATCAGGGTAAGAAGAGAGGCAGATAAAAAAGATGCAGCCATTCCTCGTGTCTACTGTACAAGCCTGTGGGGGCAGTGCTATGATCTGTGGTTCCTGCAGTTGGTCAGGTCTAGGTTCAGTAACATTATGTGCCCAAAGAATGAGGTCAGCTGAATATACTGAATGAACAGGTTATTCCATCAATGGATCTTTCTTTTTCATCCCTGATGGCACGGGTATATTCCAAGATGACAATGTCAGGATTCATCAGGCTCAAATTGTGAGAATGTTTCAGGGAGCATGAGGCATCATTTTCACACATGGATTGGCCATTGCAGAGTCTGAGCTGAACCCTGTTCAGAATCTTTGGGATATGTTTGCTTGATGTCTTTGTTCTCCAGCACATAGGAAAAGAGAAACCATTGGTTACGACACTGAAGAGTATGGTGGAGCCCATATGCATGAACAAAAGACAAAACACCACATGTTTCCAAAAAACATTTTTAAGGTGCAGATGAAAACAGTAAAATGGAGTCTGAAAGGGAAAGCAAATTTCCACTTTTTAGTATCCTTACTCTGTTGTTGGAAACTGTGATAGAGATTCATGAATAATGTTTCAGATTATAACAATAAAAAAAACAGAATAATTATCATTTTTCTAGTCATGGAAGGCAATTGTCAACAAACAAAATAAACACTCTCTCAGAGCCTGTTGTTGATGAAGGGAGTGGAAACACAAGAGCCCTAAAGTGTAAATGTGGGTTTGTGTGCATGCATATGTTTTGTCTGTGAGTGAGTATGTGTGTGTGTGTATAAGTCACTGGATGGGATAAAGAGCCATTGTCTGCAGCTGGTGCATTCCCCTCTACTCCTCTCTGCAGCTGTGAGGAAATCAAACGCTCCTCTTTTCCTACTCTCTGCCTCTGTCACAACCTGCTGATGCCTTATTAGGTCATCGGGTGGTGAAACGTAGTGATGGTTTGTTCGGTTAGGTACAACATCCAGCTGTTACAGATGGGGGAATTGTATTCATAGCAGCATCATGATGCCTTGCATTCATTTTGCCAAACAGTAATCTATGAGACTGATTCTTCAAACATTAAATGTCACCTGTTCGATTAGGCTTTTATATTTTTTTTAGACATTTTTCCAAATATTCAACTCACTGGTTCAACATTTTTATATTTCTGACAAATCAACAAAACATATCCACAAGACATCTGAATTATAGATTCAGAAAGTGCATGTTAGGAGCCCCAAGAAGTGCCATAATTGACCTTGCCCTTTATAGTAGGTTTCCTAATAAACACTAATTTAACGCTGACCAGCCTTTTTTTTAAAGTAATAAATAAAAACTGCAGAATATGATATATACACCATGATGTTAACTGTTGAGATGCATCAAATAAAAACACTTCTTTTTGCCTCTTGATATGATAGTGTCAGGTTTCACAATCTCTGAAATGTTAGAAACTGTGTAATGTCGACAAAATACAATTTGGTTACATGATTTGTTCTGATTAGTGGCCAAAAGCCAACTTTCAGTGAGGAATGTTTCCAGTAATTTATTTGTGAGTGTAACGTGTGGAGGTGTATAGAGTGGGTGGACTGAGTGAGGGCGTTGTGAAGACCAAAGAAAAAGCTGGTGATGGGGCCAGAGTTTGTGCATGTTGATAAGACTCGCAATTCTCGCTCTGTATAGTTTGATAAAACATAGCAGGCACCGAACAGGACCGAGATTAGAACGCCAGAATTTTAAATGTTATCAGAACACAAAGACACCTCCATGTTTAACGGTTTGTAAAATGTAAATCAAAATCAGAATGTGAAGATATGCAAATAATGTTTTAATGTTAAAACAAATGTGTTTTATTGCTTAAAAAAAAAAGCTTTCTGGCTCATGAGTTTGCAGTCAGAAACTTGGAAACATGGTTAAAAATAAATAAATAAGGAAAGGGGAAACAAAAGAATGGAAAAAGTTACATAACATCAGATGGAACCCACCCACCCATCTAATAAAGTAAAATGTCAACAGGTCTGTGACAGGATTTGTTGTAATAAGAGCATCTGAAAGCAGGGGAGTCACTCTGTGTGTTCTTTAGTTTAAATCCTGTCCGGCAACAGAGGTGAACCACTATGCAACTGGTGACCACCAGTAACCCTTGTCCCACCAGATTGTATAGATTTAGAAAAAACAGATTGCAAGAGTTATGTATAAACACTCAGTGGCATGGTGCTGTTGGCAGCACTGTGTTAAAAGAACAGTATGGCCCCTTAAGGTTGACCTAGAGGGGGGGAGGCACAACTGGTTTGACCCATGCACAGGTCTGAGTCTGTAGCTGCTTTTCCATTAATACCATTAATAGTTGAATGGATTCTATACCTAATCTACTCACAAATATTACATTTTTAATGCAAAATTTGGCCTCTTATTAATTCAAACTTCAGTTAATAAACATGGCCTGCCCACACTGAGTAATTACCTATTTAGATATCTTGGCACTGAACTGGTGCATTGTTTAGTTCACCTTGCAAAGCAGCGTTATCCAATGGCCTGTTTCAATTTTGCTTTATTGAGACAGACCACATTCTGTGCATATTATGACAACAGAGTTCAGGCAATTTGACCTGTCTGCAGACCTTGTCTTCTGAGACAACTGGTGCAGTGCAAGATCTGGAATAACAAGCTTAAATGCTCAAACCTATTTCTGTTTCAAAAACTGCAGATGTTGGTCAAACTTTTGCAGAGATCAAGTTAAAAGTAAATGCATCGCACCTATAAATATCACTGACACATGTCAGAGCAGAAGCTTTTCCATTATGCAGACTATTGATAAGCCTCATGGCTGATCAGGGCTTGGTAACCACAGCTGGAAACTGGTCACACACTCAGCAGCCACTTTATCTCAGCGCCTTCGTGTATGCAATTTAACACATGTCTGTCACAATGTTGATCTTTGAAAAACTATATGAAACATTATTACAGCATTATATTTCTGGTTAATTGTCCATCCTTCTTTTATTACATATTAATGAAAATTAGAAAGAAAAAGAAAAACACTTTCTGCCATCATTTTGCTTTGTACAAGTCAGTCATAAAAAAATGCAATCATCCACACCTCTATGGCAGTGTCAAATATTATAAAATGGACTTTATGGCAGCAATTCAGGTGCAACTTGCAAAGCTTTTACCAGTAATTCCAAACACATTAATATGTTTGAATACATTTTATGACTGAAACATCATTTTTAACTAATATGCACAACAATAATCTGACCACAGATCATTTTAGAGTACATAATTGAACTTTAAAAAAACAAAAGATAATGGAATAATTAACTTTAAATGTTATCAGCATTGGCAGTGACTTAATAAAAATGTAACTCATACATTGGTGCCAAAGCGGTATCTAAAACCATAAACATAGGAAGCATCTGAAGCAAATAGATTGGCTCATAGGAAGTTAGACTTTACAGCAATCTTAATGAATGGGTACTGTGTCATGAAAGCAGGATGAGCTGGTGTGAATCCTCAGCAGCTCTGCACCTTTAAGTGTCTCCGCTCCTCCCTCTTCAGTGACAAACCCGCAGAGCCTCTTTAATGCATCCAGTGGAAATGACAAACCAGAGGCGCTCCACGAGCAAGCGTGTCATATAATAACAGTAATCATGGGCTTTAGCCTCTGCCGCTCATTCCAAACTCCCATCCGAAGGTGCTAACGAGGCATCCGTGGGTCACTGCGTGGAACCGCGGACGCCTCAAAGTTGGACTGCTCGCTTACATGGACGTCGATGGACTGGACTGAAACCTCCACTTCCATCGGACTGAGCAAGGGAGCGAAAGAAACCTCTGCATGTTCAAGTTTCCTGCTCCGACCAGAGGGACATCGGTGTGTGCGTGTTGGGTGTGCGTGCGTGCGGAGGTGTGTGTTGGGTGCGTTGCGCCCGCAGGAACAGCAGCACGGCGGCCGCGGGAAGCAAAGTTTAGCGCTGTGATTTTCTGTTCTGTTTCCTCGGTTCTGTTGTGATGTCCTCATGTCGCCGCAGGGAACAGGCGGATTAACGTTTCCCTGATGAAAATTAATCATCTGTGCAGAGGCTCTGTGATCGTGACTATGATGATGATGCCCAGTAAGAGCGTGGAGTGGCTGCAGGATGAGCTGGAGTCCGGGGCCAGCGCTCTGCTGCTGCTGGACTGCAGACCCCATGAGCTTTACGAGTCCTCGCACATTGAATCGGCCATCAACCTGGCCATCCCGGGCCTAATGCTCCGGAGGCTGAAGAAGGGAAACCTCCCTATCCGCTCCATCATCCCCAACAACGAGGACAAGGAAAAATTTGTCAAGAGGTGCAAGACGGACGTGGTGGTTCTGTACGACGAGGCGACGTCGGAGCGGCAGGAGTCCGGGCTGGGAAGCTCCGTGACGGGGCTGCTCCTGCAGAAGCTGCGGGATGACGGATGCAAAGCTTTCTATCTGGAAGGTAAGCTCGCTCGCGGAGGGCAGGAAGTCATTTTTAGTTCCTGTAATTCATTAAAAAAAAACAAAAAAAAAAAACAAACAAACAAACTCACAGTACCCCCCCCCCCCCCCCCCCCCCAACCCCCCCCTCAAAACGGTAGTGAAATGTTGTAATTTCACTCCTTTGAACCTTCGGTTGTCCCCATACTCATGTTTTTCGTCTTAAATTTTCTTTAACAAGAAATATTTTGATTTGCTACCATATAATTACAACTAATAGAATCATCTGAGCTATCTAATTAGTATTATATAAATTGGTTAATTGTTTTTAGGGGATTTAAGTGAGTCGTGATGACGCAACATTAAAGTAAATCCAGTTCTAATTCATCTACACATTGAAATCTGGTAATGAATAAATAAGGCCAGCGCATTTGTAGCCTAATTCATAAAAAACGTAGGTATTTTATCAGAGGCCGTAGCTTTATTTATTTATTTATTTTTTTAGCTCCTGTCAATGAAGCGCTTCAACTTTGATGTTCGACAGATGTTTCACGCTGCCGATATGTAGGCTGCATGTTTGTTTGCTTTAGGCCTACTTCAAATTACAGTGCATTTTCAAACTAAAGTAGAGTGAAAACATTGTTTATTCTGTTTGTACAACTGGGTCTAAATGTATGTTTTCAAATAAATGCTGCTAAAATGGCCCCGCCATGTTGTGCTCCTTCAGGAAAGGACTGCCGTTTTTTTCATGAATGAACAGAGAAGCGGGGACACGACGACGCACTTTAAACACTCCTCCAATATGAATATAAAAGCCTATTAGCTTTAAGAAAACAGACTGAATGAGTGTAAACACGTTAGTAGGAGGACATATGAATGTATCCGACACAGAAAACTGTAATGTTTGACGGGAGTCGCGCGAGCCGAGCTGCCATTCACAAAAAACCCCCACTGAGCTGGAGCGTTGGAGCGGTGCTCACTGTCCTGATTCTCCGCAAGGCTCAGCTTTTCTCAATGGAGCTCGTCTGTCCAGGCTGTTCTCGTGTATATACTGTCGTAAATGTCACATCTTTATCCTTATAATTGTCTCACTATAGTATATGGGAAGGAAACTGCGTTAGAAGACGATTTCAGCAGCTGTTCAACACTGTTTTTAAGAAAGCCTATAATATATTCTGTTTCTTATTTAACTGCAAAATAAGATGATTAGTTTTGGTTTTTTGCAAGTGAAATCTGGGGGGAGGGGGGGGGGGGGGGGGGGGGGGTTCTTGGGTTTTCATTTCCATCAACTATGTGGAGGAGGTTATTCTCATGGTGTTTATCTGTCTGTCTGTTAGCAACTTTATGCAAAAACTGGGCAACTGGATCATTATTATTATTTATTTTATTTTCCTGAGAATGGGTCTTGGTCTTAGTTACAATTTTGGGAATGATCCGGATCCAGGATTTTTTAGAAGGATTCGTTATCATAGGGATCATAGGGAGAATTTCAGTAGCCTATACCAGTCCATAATAAATGGTCATGGCGCTTGGACAAGAAATATAGGAGAGGTTCCCAAAAGGTTTAACAAGATTTCAAAAATAGATCTGGATCTCGTAAAAATTCTGTATTTTATGATCCAGAGCTGTGAAAAATAAGGGATCTTTGCAATTCTTGTCACAGCAAGAGAACAAATTAAGATATAAATATCGAACAAACATCAGAATATATCCAAGATACCATAAATTTACTAGAAATGAATCTAGCAATCTAATAGTGTGCACATATAAAATGAATGTAAGGTTAGAACAGGTGGAAATCATAATATGGGTGAATATGAGCTGCTTGGCAGACATCTGTTCTCTCGGAGTGCTTTTTTAGTTTCAATTTTAAACACATTCATTAGTTTTCATTCCATTATTTTCCTCATTACAAAGAACTGAGAGCTTACCATTACGTAACTAACAAAAAGGTTTTTTCTTGTCATGTAGGTTGAGGATTTTATTCTAGTCTCATGCAGGTTGCAGAATTCAGGTATATGTGTGATGAGTGCATTTTGATGCCAACCAAAATTAAACTCCTCATTTAGTGCAGGAAAGTCAAGGTTGCTGGTTTTGATCCCCGACTTCTGCAACGTGTTGAAGTGTCTATAGGCAAGATGCTAGACTCTGCCCCTCTCCCCCACCCCACCTTAATGTGCTTCTTCCTTGTGGGTAAATCAGAATATCTTCTAAACAAGTGTTTCAATTTTGGTGTTTCCCAGGAGGCTTTAACAAGTTCCAGTCGGAGTACCCTGAACACTGCGAGACCAATCTGGACTGCTCGTGTCCCAGCAGCTCCCCACCGACCTCCGTCCTCGGTTTAGGAGGACTTCGCATCAGCTCCGACTGCTCTGATGGAGAGTCTGACCGTGAGCCGGGCAGTGCCACTGAGTCAGAGGGCAGCCCGCTGCCCACCAACCAGCCAGCGTTCCCCGTCCAGATCCTGCCCTACCTTTACCTGGGCTGTGCCAAAGACTCCACAAACCTGGATGTGCTCAGCAAGTACAACATTAAGTACATCCTCAATGTGACTCCCAACCTGCCCAACATGTTCGAGCATGAGGGAGATTTCAAGTACAAACAGATCCCCATCTCTGATCACTGGAGCCAGAACCTCTCACAGTTTTTCCCCGAGGCCATTTCATTTATCGGTGAGTGAAGATTTGTTGCTGTTATGTTACACACAGTATAGTACGGTTTGAATTCCACACACAGCTACCCACTCAGTTTAAACAGCTGTGTCCAAACATCACCAATATTTTACAGCAGAGATATGGATGACAGCAGGGCAGCAATCTATTTGGGTTTTCAGTCATCTGCTGAAACTTTTCGAAAATGAATCAATAGTCAAGCTGAAACCTAAAACATTAAAAAAAAAAAAAAATCTGCTCAGTCTCAACCAGAAAGTCCAAAATTTAGAATTAACATGGTCATGAATAAAACGAGATGAATTTGTGTAAAAAAAAAAAAAAAAAAAAAAAAAAGAAGAAAGTTGTCAGATTTTAGGTTTCATCTTGCCCTGTTCTCAGTCTTTCTTATTGATTCCCACAGCATTAAAGAATCTCCTCCATGTGGAGTCAGAGCCAAACCCCCCCTGTCTTCAGATTGTCCTGGCCACCTTGTGTTTTTTGGGTAATCATTCTGCTTTAGTGGGAGGAAGTGTGAGATATGCCAGAGCTGAATGTTGTGGCAGATGTGGGTCGAGCTGATGTCAGATTGAGCTGTCTGGCTGGTTGTAGTATACGGAGATTACATCAGACCTCTTTGCTTACAGCTGGGTAATTATGGGTGAAGGAGACACAGATGTGACAACACTGCTGTTGAACAATGAAAACTCCTAAACTATCTGACACTATTGTTTCCACATGTGATTTTCATTCTTTATGCAAGAATCTTGAAGTTTTTGTTATTTTTCCTTCATAAAAATCTTGATAAGTGAGAGATTCTCATATTGTTGTACATTTAAAACACCAGCGCAGCAATATAATGCTACTCAGTCCACAAATCAGATGAACTGCTAATTACTTATTCAGTCTCTCAGAGTTGGGTTTGACTCTCCTCACAAGAATTTTTGGCCCCTTTTTTCCCTGGAAACGTGAGCACACATCACATATAAATTTAATTTGGTCATCGACTTGGCAGCCTGAGCTCGTGAGCCAACTGACCTCAATCCTACAACAAGAGATGTAGGCAGAGTGAGGAGAGGAAGAAAGACACGGGGAGATGCAAGAAAGGAAAAACGCACTTAACTCTGGCTCTAATGGCCTGTTAAGATGCAAGTGAAAGAGCTCGAAACTGATAGGTGGAAGCATGCAGCTGTTTAATAATGTAACAGGCTTTTTTTTTTTTTTTTTTTTTTTTTTTTTTTTTAAGTTTACAGACTGAAAGCTGGAAAGCGGAATGAAATAGTGAGGTTTGCTGTTACTAAAAGAGGACTCATTGTTACAATGTGTAAAACTTTAGTCTTTCTTTATGTGGAAAGAAACATTTAGTTGCTCACGTAGTTTGAAGTGATGAATACAATAGATTTATATGTTGTCTAATAGAACTTGATATATATATATATATATATATATATATATAATTTCTGTTCTTGACCATTTTGTTTGTATTAAAGAGACTCAAACCAGTCAGCCATCTGAGTACCTGCAGATGTGATTAACTGTGAATGTATTTATCATTCTACATATTTGTGAAAGGTTTCTGTATTGTTATGTCAAGTGAAATTATGACAATAACTATACCATCTATGAACTTTAGAACAGGCAGACGATACAGTGATTGTGCATAGTGATGAGGACAGCCATCAACCAGGGGTGGAGGACTTTGTCAACTGGTGCATTGAAGAAAACCTGCACCTATGGAAAAACTAAAGATTGATGTCAGGAAGTCCTCTCACTCTCTATCACAGACCGAAATAAATTGTAATATCAAGCAGGTGGAACAGTACAAATATCTTGTTATAGTTTTACATAACAGGCTGAAATTTGCTTCTAATGTGGAGGCAGCGACTAAGAAGAGCCATCAGTTATCAATGTCTGTACTTTGAAAAAACTGGCAGGTTTTTAATATAGACAGAAAAAATATTACCTTTTTTTTCCCTATTGTATTAGTTTTAATGTTTTTCTTTATTTCCTGCTTTGATCATGTTGGAACCTTGATGGAGAAGGTGGTCAGCAAAACAACAGCCCTCCCACAGACCTTGCAACCTGCCGTACATGAGCAGCAGGTGCGGAGCAAAAACCAGGGACATCGTGGAAAACCAGAACCGCTTAGATCTGCTTCCTTTAGGCCAGAGATATAAAACCAAAGGACTTAGGCAAGTTTATTTATATAGCACAATTCAACGAGCGTGATTTAGCTTTCTTTACAGAGACATTAAAACACTGTGACACAGCAGAAAACACAAAGCATAATGGACTATTAAAAACAATAAAAGGAAGAAGAGAGAACATTTGATAAAGAAAGTGGGAGCAACGGACTAAAAGAAACTGTTTCCCCGTGTAATGGCTTTTTTAAATGCAGGTGATCTTACTTCTTTTTATGATTATATTGCACAATCACATTTTGTGTTTTATTCTTTTTTGTAGTGTTCTTATTTTGAGAATTTTTAAATAGTGAAGAATTATTTGTGGTATTGTTTTCCTTTTTGGTTTCATTTTAGTGTTTTTTATTTCCTAAGTGGTTTTATTGGACAGTCATTTTGGGTGTATGTGAGTGAATATTGTTGTTTCATATGCTGTCTGAATGACCTGTCTGAAACCAAGTTTCCCATTAGGGACAATACAATTACTTAAACTTGAACAGAAATTTCAAGGGACAAAATGTTAAATCATTTCACCACAAGGCTTGATGTTGTGCAATGCATGAGCCACACCTCCCTCTGCTCCTTCCAGCTGCAGAGACTGTGTGCACCGTGATGCTATACTGCAGATGAAATTACACCTCCAGCTCTTTCCGTTTTTTTTTTCTTTATTATTCCTTCACTCCAGAAATGATTCATTCCTGCTTATTGTCCCATAAAATTATTGGGTATAATTACATGAAGGGTGTTAGTTTACATAATGAATAGTTTTCTGCGCCATACTGAAGTTGTCCCGAAAACCAGTTCTGGTCATTCTGACTAAAAATGCCCATTTGGTCAGTTTTCCAGCATGAACACAGACTTATCTGGCATTTCTCATTGCTATCAAATCATCACAGCATTTAAGTCATTTTTGCTCAAGAATAATTGAAGTTCCCAGATGTTTAAGATGCGCCTGGGTTTAAACAGGAATGGAATCATATCATTCATGCTTCCCTTTCTTACCATCTCCTCCTCCTCTCTTGAATCTCCTCCTCAGATGAGGCACGCTCCAAAAAGTGTGGCATCCTGGTTCACTGTCTGGCTGGGATCAGCCGCTCTGTCACCGTCACCGTGGCCTACCTGATGCAGAAGCTCAACCTGTCGCTGAATGACGCCTACGACTTTGTCAAGCGGAAGAAGTCAAACATTTCCCCGAACTTCAACTTCATGGGTCAGCTTTTGGACTTTGAGCGGACGCTGGGCCTCAACAGCCCCTGCGACAACCACTCAACCTCCCCACCGCATGACCAGCTCTTCTTCACCACCCCAACCAATCACAATGTGTTTCAGCTGGACACACTGGAGTCCACATGAAAATAAAACTGAAGACTGTCACCCCCTTCCTCCCCTTTAAAGAGGGAGACTGGTCAAGGTGATGTGGTTACCATGGTAATGAGCGGCTGCACTGGAGAAGAGCAGCCAGTTTTAATGAATGTTTTAGCCTTCTGAGGCTTGTTGTCGGAAAGCCTGTCCACTAAAGGGCATGGAAGTAACAGTATGGATCATGGATGCCATGTTTAAGGGAACGTAAAGACAGTTTCTTTAACCCAGAGAGGGGAAATGTAGGTTTACAATGAAGTCATCCTCGACTTTGAGTGAAATCGAGGATTGAAAACCCCTGATTAACTTGTAACAAAAGAAAACAAAAGTGACTTACTTAACTGAGTGAGAAATTAAACAGCCACAACATGACAGACAGCTTCATACAAAGATAGGAACAAGGAAAACCAACATTTCAGAGGTAACCACGTTCTCTCTATCTGTCTTGGCTCACAAGCTGAGCCGAATGGTGCCAAGTGGAGAACCTGGGATTTACTCGTAGGAAATCTTGCTCTACTGAATGTAGAGTTTTTAAAACCAAGGAATTAACACACACTCGCACACATAAAGTATGTATGTTTGTATTGTACGTACTTGTATGTATGTTAACGTGCATTGCAGAACATGTATGAATAGTCCTTAACAAATTCAGTATGTCTATATGCATTTTTGTATATTTTTATGTACATTTACGCACAGATCTACACCATATATGAATATATACACATAGAAATCGTATCTTTGTCCAAAAACAAAGTGATTCAATCGAATAATGGCTGAAGAGATTGTAAAACTAAAGAAAGGGAATAAGTGTTGACCTTTTTTTTTTTTGTTTTCCTTTTTAATGACCTAATGCAGTTTGCACAGTGTCGTAGCCATTGACTTGCTGGCACTCGAGGCCGGTGCTGGAAGCAGGCAGATAAAGAGACATTCAGAGAGGAGGAGTGGACAGAGGAGAGGCCAGTCCCAGGCTGCGACAAGTCCTGACAGCTGCATAGTGCAGTGGGGAGGGAGCAGGAACTGGGCCCTGAGCAGATCTGCAGGGCAAGGCTTTAGTTAAATAAGGCGGGGAGGAGTCGGTCATGGAGGTAGAAATCAGATAACACGTGTTTGAGAATGGGCGTTTCATTTCAGTCAAAAAGCTAGCTCTTAACTTCCTCAGTTATTTTGTCACAACGGTTGTCTTGCAAGTATGTTTAGCCAAAGCTGGTTTCTGACATCCCTGACTTTTGGCATTTTCTTCAGTTAGGTTAAGGTCAATGTTTCAAGATGATGCTTTTGGAGCACCTTATCATAAAAGTCTCTTATATAACACACATCTGCCATAGAAAAGGACACCAGGACAAGGGACTATGATGCTGTTAACTTGGTGTCAGTGGGAACTTGGTGGACTGGGACTGGCCTCCTTCTACAGACTGCACTTAAACAGCTTCACGTCCCGTTACCTGAATTAGCAGACAGTGAAAGCAAAAGTTTTTCTTAGTAGGGATCTCCCATTTTATCCAAGAAATTTTTGTCTGGGTTGATTCAGCCTTAAGCCGTGGCTATATTATGTGAAAGCTATAGTAAACAAAAATGAATATATAATTTATATATTATAGAGCTAATACTAAGCAAATTGATATTTTCTATACATGAGCATGCTTTGGTGCTGTATGCTCTCTAACAGTAGATGTAACCGTCAGTTGGATGTTGCTTTACCAGGTGAGAAGACCATGAAGACAATGAGGCCTGTTTTTTTAACTGCTGTTTTTGCTGATCACAGCAGCACTCAGTATGTGGTGGAAGTGTTTTCTGAGACTTTGTCCACATCTGCAGTACCCCAGGAAAAGACTAAATAGGCTTATTTCTCTCTGAGAGAGGCTATAGAGTATTTTTAAAATTTACATTTTGCAGGGATTTTTATCCAATATACACAAACCAGTCAAAAGTTTGGACACATTTTCCCATTAGACCTAATAGGAAAGTGTGTCAAAACTTTTCCATGGGAAACTACTGTTAACTGGATGTTGTAGGTACATCGTGCCTCATGACGATAATAAACCTATCAGTAACAATATATATATATATATAACAAGACCTAAAAAAAGTTAAAAATGCCCTTTTTATTAAAGTTTTCCATGCTGTAATTGTAACAGACATGAAGTTTGACGCCAAAAATATGTTTCAAAAGGTAGAGAAACAAAGAGGGGAATAACTTTAAGGTCACTTCCAGCTGTAAGCAGATATTTACTCTGACAAAGACCAGTATTAGGATGCTAAGGCAGCTAACTGAAAACACCTTTTTCTGACAACTCAGTACATAGTAAGCTAAGATGTGTATTATTGTCATGTAGTAAACATTCATTTTAGTTAAAATTGGGAACAAGAATTCATAGGAGAGGTCTGTGCATGAGGCCCAAAATTAATAATAAACAGCAGAAATTGTCTTTCAAAGTGCAGATGTGGATGGGGTCTAAACAGAAACAGAACTGGGTTTCAGAGGGCGCAGCAGTCGAACCTGTCAGTTGGTTTTAGCTGGCCTTACATAATCTTTTTAACTTGTTTCTTACTTCTGACTGTTCAATACTCTTTGTATCTCACTTGAGAAAAACATATGGAAAAATGTTTCTCTGTTATTTGAATAAGAAGACAGTGACAATAGACAGCGAGCTGTCTTCTTACCGTGACGGGTCACATGAGGTCCTCTTTGTTACTCTGCAATATATCACAACACCTTTTTTGCAGCATTTTGTACCTCCGAGACCTCAAACGTTTTTGAATTTATAATCCTTTGTACGTTATCTACACAATATAATTATACAAGATCCAGCTTAATTATGGCTTGTGGACTGAAGTAACATTTCACCTGGGGTGTCCAAAATGTGGGGCCAGCGTGTCCAACTTGAGGCCGGATTCACATGTGCACTTATCAGGCATCAGCGGTCTCGCTTCTGATTCGCTTTGAATGGAGTGACATTTTCTGATGCTGAAATGAATTCTGGGTCTCTCTTGCTTTGCATCATTAGCTTGTGGTGGAAAGTTGACAATATTTTGACCTGTGGCGCAAACCAAACAGATCATCTAACAAATAACATGTCTGATTGTTGCTGGAATTCAAAGCATCAGGCCCAGCTGCCTGTCAGAGTTAAAGCATCAGATCCATGTGAATCCTGCCTGAGTGAGGCCATTGCCAACACACATGTTCTCACAGCTACAGCTGAGGTTCAGCATGCCAGTTTTTGTCACAACAGACAATTATACCACGCGGCTTACATAATTACAAGGTATTTTTCAGTCATGTTTTGATATGATGTGCTCTATGCTATTCCTGTGGCCTTTCAATAAGAATATACTGTATATCTCAGTATATGTATGTTATGAATTTATATGCAAAGTTCCTCTCCTATTACAGCATCAGAGATGAAAAATAATACTACCATGCTTGAACGGACTTTCCTTGTCTGCATTCATATCCCACTTACTCTAAAAACAAAAATGGATAGATAAATAAATATACACTGAGGATTTGATCCCTTGCACCCTAGGACTGAATTATATTTCAGGACGGAGCTTTTCTATTTAAGAAATAATCTGGTCGTTTTCAAGCTGCTTTCTTGTGTATTTGTGTCTTTATAACAACAAAAGAGAAACCAAGTGTTTTTCTCTGTTTGTAAATTTTCCAGATCATGGGAACGAACGTTTCTGTGTCCTTAAACTTGTAGCGACAGTACATCCTGGCGAGAATGTGCTTGTGAGGGAATGATGCGTGTAAAAAAGGGGCAGATGAGAGGCAAGAGACAGTGCCATGAAAAACAAAGTGAAAGAAAAAGTGAATGATTTTTTAAAATGTTACCTCAGTGAGGAATTTTTCAGGGATTTTTTTTCTCCTTTTTTTTTTTTCTCCTTTTTTTTTTTTTTTTTGGACAATGCATCTTGCATCGTGTTACAGCTTCGAAGTCACGTTGAATAGCTGTTTTGTATTGTGCTGTAAACAGGTTTTTTTTTTTGTTTTTTAAAAAAAAGATGCAATCTGTCTGTGTATACAAACAAGGGGCATGTTAATGAGGGAGTTTCAGCTTTCTGTCTACTGAAAGAAATATGATTGACCCTCTGTATTGTACAGTGTATGGAAACAAAACATGTTTATACCGCAAATAAATATTGAAATATTTTTTTTTTCTGTAACATGTTTCCTTCTCATTTCTTACCACTATATATTTTTTCCTAATATTTTACAGAATGACAAGATAAGCACACTGACACAAATAATCCCACAGCAGTCTTTGGCTGGATTTTTTCACACATTAGCCAACTAGAGTTGTCACTAATCGGGGTAGGTTTGAGCCGTTTGATCCATGTCTGTTTACAGTTGGGGTAAATTCAGCAAACATAGGTCAGCATAAAGTAAGCTAACTATCTACAGGCCTTTAAAGTATGATGACACAGTAGTTTCAGCTATGTCATTTTTTCCCATTCGTATCTAATTTTCTTTCAGCAATGTGTCTAATGACCTGTCCAGGGTGTACCTTGCCTTTTGCCCAATGATCGCTGGGATGGACTCCAACTTCCCCATGACCCTTAATTGGAACAAGCAGTAAAGAAAATGGATGCAATATGTCTAATGGTTTATCTTAAAACACCTCAATATCTAATTTTATTATTTTGTTTTGTAAGGAAAAAACTGAAATTATAATGTAGAAATACAATGTTTAGACTATTTTAATATTACTTTTATACAGATGACAACCTGTGAAATTCAACATATGTACAGCAATATTGAACATTCATCAGTATGCTTTGTCACAAGATGAGTTTTAGAACATAAACACTCACCAAATCAATTTGTTAGCGGTTATATTTCAGCTTCTTCTGTAAAAAAGATAATTGTCTGTGAAACATTTTGAAAAATAAACATGAAATAAAACAAATAAATTAATACATTAAAGTTATGACCAACAAAAAGATGTGCAGAACTGGTTGAAAAAATATTGATCAAATGTTTACATTTAGCCCATATTTTAAGGTGTATTCACCAAGGATCTTTCAATCATCATTCCTTGTTTGGCACACATCCCATGCACTCTGCCTACTACCTCCTTAAACAACACACACTTGGTATTGGTTTGGTGGAGAGTTACACCAAATACTATTCATCTGCTTACATTTCTTATCAGATGTAGACATAGTTAGGGTAGTCCCTTCTAGATTTGGCCAAGCTAGATTTGATTCAGAACAAGACTTTTGCATTTCGCGTTTTGTTTTTTCCCTCTCTGTCTTATTTTCTTCTATATTTGTGTTTGTACTTGCAGTAGATTTTCTTTTGCCTTCTTCCACAAATTCACACACACAGAAGTATCACTGAATTTCTTCTTTTTGCTGACAGTTCAATGCAACTTGTCTTACTTGAACTGACTCTTTAAACCACTTTCCCTTACAATCTGTCAGTTTCAAAGCATTAAAATTGACTATCTTGTTGAAAATAGATAAATAGACTTCATCCTTCAAAAGCTAAGCTTGCGTATCTTTATGCCACAGTCTTAGTACAAGTTTTGGTTACGTTAACAATTAGGTGAGGCAAAGCTAGGCTAATTGGTTTCCAATGTTTAAGCTACCGGTAAGTTAAGCTAAGCTAAGCTAAGTGGCTGTTGGTGCCACAAAGCTGTGTAAATATAGTCTTAAGAAAGAAATTAGTTTATCTTTTAGGATTTTAATCAAAGTTAAGTAGGAAATATTTCAGGTTTAATGACCTTTTAAGTGTTACATTTAAGCATGAAATGTCTACGTCTGTGAATTGCCAGCAAAAAAGACAATACTATGTAGCAGAGTAACAGAAAACAAATGTCCCTCTCCAAACTTAAACATCTGCACGCTTACATGCACCCACACAACCCTTTTTTTCTTTGCTATCTTCTCAGATGGGATATAAGAATGGCACATGTGGGTATGAAAGATGGCAGTGAGGGATAAAAGAAAAAAGACTGAGGAAGTGAGAAAGTAGAAGGAGGAAAACAAGAGTTTGTGAAAGGCATCACTGAACTGAACTGGCTATAAATATCTTTTTTCTTCTTTCCTGCTCTCCTCCAGTGATGTCCTTTCGCCTCTCCTTACAACGGCTCGCCTTCACATTGGCAGTTTCCTCTTCTGTTGCGCAATCAAATCAGCCATTCACTTTACAGCACTTCAGAGAGGATATTGCAGTGACAACAGTAAAATAAAGGAAATTAAAGTACCACCCTGTTTGACCACCACATACACCACTAGAAGGTGGCTGATTGTGTTTCCTGGCAACATAATGTCCAGGTTTCCCATGTGGCCATTGCCACTACCATTACTATCAGCAATTCATATAGTAGGAAATGTTTTGGGTTTTTTTTTTTAGCTTCAATTTGATGTCATTTAAGCTCATTTGATCAGCCAGTGTAGGTCAAAGGAAATTTATTCAACAGCTCAATACCATCTTCCTGTTGTTTCCCTTTTTTCTGAAGAATTTCTGTTTCTCAAAAACGTTGTTCCTCCTCAGCTTAATGTGTTAGAGGACAGCTGAGTGCAAAAGGCTTCAGGGTTTGCATGGGGTCATTTTCAGATGTAATTATACCTCCAACAAAGACCAAGAAGTCCCAGTCTGAGTAGTGATTCTGTACTAATTAGGCCCTACACTATGAAGAACCCAGCTTAAAACTTGCAGGATGTACTGTAATTGATCTGCTGCTAATGTACTGGTGCAGAGTTCATGTCTCAACAGGTCAGAGCTGTTCTAGCAGCACAAATTCTGTGGTTTTCATTCTGTGGTATGTGGGAATATAACGGCATAAAGCCTTTTTTGTGGTACAGGAGGAAACTGCATAACATTTGACAAATTAACTGAACTGATGTTGGTTATTCAGTAATGGCCACAAGATGTAAAATAAAACGAGTAATAAGCTTCCTCCATATGAGACAGTTTTATTAAACCCTGAAGACGTTTTTGGTGAGGCCCTTCATCTTCGTTCTTTTAATTAAACTTTCCTTGCTCTCAGTCTAAGTGACAGAGCTGAAATAAAGTACTTCTGCCACAGTAATGACGGTGACAAACCAAAGTGCTCAGGTCTTGGTACTTTAAAAACCTTCTCTGTTGTTGGCTCCTTTAATGGGTTCAAATAATTACAGTAAATAGCTGCTGTGGCTGCTACTGCTGTGCTCAGGCGAGCACAGTCCTCCCACTGTGAGTGGTACTGCTCTGATGCACTGTACACACTGAGCTGTCTTTCACAGTTATATAAAGAACCAGTGCAGGGCTCTCTCCAGCAACACATCACTTCAACAGCACAATGAGAGGGGCTCTGGGAGGGGGTGTAAGTACAGGGAGGAAGGATGAGGGGAGAGGTGAAGGGAGAAAAGCTGCAAAATGGAAATGATCAACAGAGCAGCACTGTCGCACTTTTATGCTTTAACGTGATGATTTGATCCCCATTTTCATATTTGAACCGGTTGACATTCTTAATTATGTTTCTACATTGTTTTTAAGTTAGCATCCATTTTCTTTCATGTCTCAGCACAATTACAGCGTAGTAAGATCATTTAGAAAAATATGCAATGTTGTTAATTGTTAATTCAATGTTCAGTCAGACTTTGTGCACATTAATGGCTACTTTGTTACTTAAAGAGTTTTTTTATGTGCCACATGTAAATACAACTAAACATCTTGGAAAATGCTTTTCAGTGTGAAGATTGTTCACTAACTGTATCATTATGTGCAAATTGTGGAAAAAAAAATAAAACAAAACAAATAAAGCATCCTTGGTTTAACTCATGAAAGGACTTTACATGTTCCCTGTGAAAGATCAGCTCTGATGAGCTACTATATCTCACATTTATGCTTTCTCTCTGTTTGTTTCTTTTCTTTTGTTTGTTTATGTTGTCAGTTGATCAGCTAAAACACATTACTATCCTTGTACTTGTGTCATTTAAGTACATTTTATGTTTTTGTCACAATGTAGAAACATTTGCAACTTTTCTATGTGCACAATAATTAGCTGGAGAACACGCACCTTCTATCATATCACCCATGTCCACTGCTGAGCTTCGTGTCGCTGAGTAAGCACACACCTTTACAAAGTCTAGGCAACAACTGACATCTCATCACCTCAAACATCACAGCGGCAACACAAAATACTAAACAGTCTAGTGTTGTTATGTTGAACACTTTGAGACTTTGTACAAACTGGCATCAAGATCTGCTTTTGTCTCAATTCTGATTTCAGCCGCTAGCTATGTGCAGTGGCTGCAACTCACGTCCGAACGCGCACATGGACAGCCACGTGCGAATACTTGACTTTGAGCCTGTTCTTTAAGAACAAACATTCACTCTTTTTTTTTTTATTTTATCTGTTTGACCCCGGTGGTATTACCCAGGGCCACAGTGGGTTAAAAGTTTTTTATAAGTCACAAAACAGTAGAAGCTGGGCTGAGACATTAAATGATTTAATTTTTTCAGTTAGTTAAAACATAAGCTTGTGTAAATAGCGATGCACACAGTTTTGTTATTTAGTCATGTCTCAACAAATTATTTCTAAAATCTTTTCCATTTTCTTTTATTTCTGTCTGAATCTGTCTTTTTACTGGTCCCCTTCTACTCGGTTTCACCTTCTGTAACCTGACTTGCACAGACCAAGGGTCAGGTGCTCTCCAAACTGATAAAGTACGCTGCACATCCGCTCCTTGGTTAAAGATTACCAGCAGCAAGCGATTACCACACTACGTGACTGTTGTCTTGACAAGCAAACATGAGCACCTCCAGAGAAAGATAAAAAAAAAAAAAAATCATGTATTAGATCGACTTGTTAGGGGGATGATTCCACATCTTAGTGACTTACAAAGTAAAAAAACTAGCAAAACAACATAGCCTGATTTGTTTAAAGAATGCAAAAAAAAAAAAAAAAGTGTCCAAATTTTTGACTGGTACTGTACATCTTTATTCTGTCAGTACTGTTGTAGAGATGATTCACTCACATTTTGTGTTTTGTCATTTAGCAATGAATGAAATTACACAAATAGCTATACGGCAAATTAACAATAGATGCAGTCATAACGTAGACCTCCACCAAGCCTTGTTATTTATTTTATTTACTCATTCATCATTCATTCATTTTTCCAAACCGCTTAGTCCAATGAAGGGTCGAGGGGAAGCTGCAGCCTATCCCAGCAATCACTGGGCGAGAGGCAGGGTACACCCTGGATACGTCGCCAGTCCATCGCAGAGCCACACAGAGACAAACAGCCACTCACACTTAATTTAGAGTAACCAACTAACCTAACATTTGTGTCTTTGGACTGTGGGAGGAAGCCGGAGTACCCAGAGAGTCCCCACATACACGGGGAGAACATACAAACTCCACTCAGAAAGGCCACAGTTTGAGCTTCCCCCCAGCTGGGTCAGGATTTTTCTCTAATACCACTCTGCATTAGAGTTTACCATCCATCCATCCATCCATCCATCCATCCATCCATCCACACTAGTTCTAAACTGCTTAATTCAGTTCAGGGTTGAGGAAAAACTGGACCACTTCAAGTTACGTGCCAATCCACTGCAGCCATACTTTACAACCTACAACGTGAAGAAGATGATAAAGTACTAGCTGGTGCTGCCAGGTAATAAACAAATACTGGTGTTTTCATTTGTTCTTTTCTGAACACAGCTTTTTGGGATCCAATTATTTAAATATGAAGCAAATTATAGTTTTTCTTTCAGACAAGCAAGTAAAACTTATATTGTTGAGGTAACTTATGTTTTCGCTTTGATTTTCTCTTCTGCAGCGCAGCATTTACGTGTTTTTGAAATGGTGCTCAGTTGAGGCAGATTTAGTGGCAGATTAATGAGGACATCTTTTTGCCCACATAAAGTAGAACCTACATGTGAAAATAATTATGTGATTGTTATTTTGATTCTTTCTGGGTTCTCGAGCTTCCACCCACAGTGTCAATACATACATGAGAGATGTTTGATGTTTTCTGGATTCTCCTGAGAAGTAAGTGTGCTCCTGAGTGGTTGTTTGCATTGTGATGGACTGATGTCATATATTAATGCATGACTACAGAGTTTATATGCTTGCTGCAGTGTTTGTGCTAAATATTAAGTTAACTGTCTAATGTTAGTTGTACAAATTGTAAAGATTACTGTGTATTTGTGCACAGTATTAGCAGTAATATCAAAATCATCATTTTATGTAAGATTTTTTTTTTTCATGATTTATAGTTAAAATGAGCAATGAATGAACTCAAACCTGTCAGACGTGATGAAGAGTTCTGTCAGGTTTCTGGCCAGTCTTCTTACTATTTGTATTTGTTATATGACCTTTAACCTAGAGCCTTTTGATGAAGTTAAGTTCATGGTATGGTATTAAACTGATCTATATATGACACCTACTGTGTTGTTCAACTGTTTGGAAAAGTTAAACTGACAGGTACACTATCTGTCAAAAGTTTTGACACACTTTCCCATTAAATCCAGTGGGCAAGTGTGTTCAAACTTTTGACTGGTCATGTAAATGGTGTGGAGCTTGTCTACACCAGACAATCAAAGGCAAACCTGAAAAATGAAAAAAAAAAAAAAAAAAAAAAAATTAATTGAAAAAGAAAAACATTTTTGAAGGAGTTTTTCATCAACTTTATTTCCACCATTGCTGTTACCTGCAATTGTGATTCCAACACAAAACGAGGCAATATATTCCTGAAAAGCTCAATGCTTCTTTGTAGAAATTTCTCCTGCTTTGTAGATGATTTGTAGTGGTAAATCATTTAAATATTTACTCATGAGCTGCTTGGTAGATCATTTGGCCTTTTCCTATTAATTACATAAAAATCTATCCCATAATCATCTTTTTCAGAATGCAGCTAACGTGCACCATCAAATAATCAGTGATTAGACACCATGTCTTCTCAGGAACTAATGAATGATATATGAAGCGTTGCGATGTACTCCCCAGAGTCAAATTAGCAAACCATTAGCTCATGAACTCTTTGAATTCCCTGATCATCTCTGGTGCACCTTACTGGCCTCAGACCATCTCATTGCTCCATCTTTCCCCCCTTTCTGCTCTTCCAAGAACTGTTGAATTAGAAATAACTGCATGATTTGAGACAGGCCCAAGAAATTCACACAGCACCCAAGAGGAAACTCCATTTGTATTCAGCTCAACAGCATTCAGAAGTGAAGTTTAAACCTCAACATCCCCATTACACTTTTCTGCGTTTTCCACCAGAAGGCATTGAGTGTTTTTTCAGGCTTTACTGCCTCTTTGTTTAGAAGTTATGGTGAAATCTTTCATTATTCAGCCAGTGAGGTAAAATAGCATGAAGGAAATGTTTTCATGTTGTGGCTTTAATTTGGATCATTTCACATGTGATCAAACTGTTTTTTATTTTTTTTAGTGAAATGAATTTAGTGTGTGTTACTGGGTTTTTTTTAAGCCATTTGAAGATGCCGTCTCATAGCAGTACATTCCATTAACCAGACAATTGGAAAAGACAAATGTGGCATTAAAATGACCACCTGAGTGGCAATAATAATAAAAAAAAAAAATAAAATAAAAAAAAAAAGAAACTAAATCCTACCAATGAATGCAGGATCTGCTAACGAACAAAGTGGTATCAAAAATTAACCCAACCATAAATTTGATGGATCATATATGTTAGTTCAGTCCAATAAAGGTTTGTGACCTGTTCAGGATGTACCTGCTTCTCACCTGGGAACAATATATGTTTATGTATATATATATATATATATTTTTTTCTTTTTTTTAATACTTCCAGGGACATAACTAATTAATCAATTTTCCACAAAGATATTTACTGTTGATCAAGCATGTTACTGAAAACACATTTCTTTCCTATCTGCTGTGTGAGAGCTTTTACTGGGATGCTCATCTGGATGTGTATTTCTGCTTATTTTTGTATAAACATTGAGTCTTTTCATAGACAATGATCCTGCAGTTGTCTTTCACTTCTTATCTTGTTTTAGCTCATTTCATATTCTTAGAAATGATTGCATGCTCCAGCTGTAGTGTGAAACCTGTGAGGACACTCAGTCCTTTGGCTGAATGAGGCAGAGAGATAGGGAAGTACAGATAAAAATAATTTTTGCAGCCCGATCCATGTCATGATAAAAGAGTTCTCCTTGGCTGTTACCATGGTAACAGCGAACAGGAAGGAAGTGGAATTGTTGCAGAGCTCAGCAAGACCAAGTCTATCACTGACAGCCACCAGAATAAGTGTTTGCAGCTTGCATAAGAGTGTGTATGATGCTCCATATTCTTAGAGTGAAACAATCACAGTGAGGACAATTCTGCATTGTTAGATCACATAGAAAAAAAACCAAAAAAAAAAAACTCATGGGGCTGTTTGAGAGTTGATTCTAAGGTCCAGTTAAAGATCAGTTAAAGGTTGCATGTACGACTGAGGTGAAGGCATTTAACTGTAAATGTTAAAGTAAAGGGCAAGGCATTTCTCTCTGCACAGTGAATATTAGAAATGCACAACGACTATATGTTTAAGCGAGGAAAAGATCTCCTAAATCTTCATAAGTCTTATTAGCAATATAGCATATTGTGATGTCAGTGGTGAGCTCTTATCATGCAGCTGTGGACTCTAGCTAGAGTTTTATCTGACCCCATTAGATTATCTATTAGCTTGCGTAATCACCCTCTACAAACTGCCACTGACCTAAGCAGCTCTGCACTGAACCCTGATCAAATAAATTGAAATAAAGTGCACCAGACTGATTATAAAAACTACCAGTAGGGTGGCAAAGTAGTATTCTCCTCTATGCATTTAACTGCTCTGTGATGAAGAGCAACAGAGGAAGACCATTACCATCACCTTCTTTACGTGATGTGATGTAGGAGCAGAAGTTGTATTTTTTTCTCACTGTGGGAAATCAGAGTATTATGAAATCACTTCTGAATATCTTTATGTTTACTTAAAAAACTTGTAAATTCACATCAACTGCTGTGTTCAATTTTTTCATAAACTTTAACATGAAACCCGATTATTCCATGTAGCTGTAAACACACAAACAACGTCACAATATGGTAAAAGCCACTTTTCTTTTCATAAAACCTACGCCGACTAAAATACTGTGAAAGTTTAGTGTCAAACAATCTAAGTTAAACTCCAGACTGTGCTGGGAGTGAAGCTTAAAATAAGTCAATCCCATGTTTGCTTAAAGAAAATGAAAATTAAAGAAAAGAAATTTAATTTATTTTCTGACAACTTGGTGAAGAGCTAAAGTGTCATGCTGCAGTTACCCTCAACCATCACAACGAACAATCTACTTCCTTTGAAATATTTTGATTTTCTTACAGTAGCTGAATAAATTAATCCTTTCATGTGTTAATAATTTTAATGAGACTGTGTCTTTCATGTGCAATATTTTATTTGTCAGCGATGCTTTTTTAGACACTACCGGTTAATTTAATTTTTTATCCATTCAATATACATATTTACAAAATACTGTTACTATATTTCTGTAATGTAAATATTCTGTTACCCTAAACCATGATTAACTATGAGAGAAAAAGGGGCATATACTATAAACATAATGTTGATTTCTTACTAAGTCTTTACAACGCTTTACTACACACACAGCTTCTACACACGACATGATCATTTTCAATTAAAGGGAAGTTAAATGCTGTCATAAGTGGTCAAAATCGTAGCAAAGGTTGAATTTTAAATCATAAAGTTACAGCATTCTTAGAATATTACTTTGGTGGTGGCTCAAGCTAAATATTCATTCATTATCCGAGCCGTTTAATCCAATGAAGGGCCATGGGGAAGCTGGAGCCTATCCCGGCAGTCTTTGGGTGAAAGGCAGAGTACACCCTAGACAGCTCACCAGTCTATCGCAGGGCCACACAGAGACAAACAACCACTCATGCTCACACCTATGAGCAATTTAGAGTAACCAGTCAGCCTAACATGCATGTCTTTGGACGGTGGGAGGAAGCTGAAGTACTCGGAGAGAACCCACGCATACACAGGGAGAACATGCAAACTCCACACAGAAAAGCCACTGTCCAAACCTTGCCCCAGCCAATGATCAAACCTGCAACCGTCTTGGTGTGAGGCCACAATGCTAAACACTATTCCACCGTGCAGCATAGCTGCTGCTTAGCTTTCTATGATGATGCTAAATTGCTGATATTATATCACTGACTTTGCTGTGGGCCACAAAGAGATTGTTTTGTTGTAATTACAAATCTGTTGCTGAGGTTCTTGTGTAAATATTGTTGAAATAACATTGTATGCTAGGATATGTACTAATCTATTTATTTACTTTTCCTTAATGCAAAAACCTGAACATCATCACTTCCAAACTTTTGTGAGATTTTGGAGGTTTTTGGAGTAAAAGAAATAAGAAGCTCCAGTGGTATAAGCAGAAAATTGTTCTCTCCATGGTCAAAAAAATTGTTACCTGATGAAAGAAAACTAATTGCTCAATGGGTACTTTCTCTGGTGTGGTGAAATCCAGGAAGTAATCTTCTTCTGGCCTACATACCATGTCAGCTTCGAAACCTTTTACTGCACAATACTATAGGATTCCTTACACTTAATAAAAATGACTGCTAACAATTCTCTTTTTGTGTCAGTCTGGTCCACACTGTCTGTATTACTGAATTCAGTGCAAAAGCATTTCATGTTATTTATTTTTTAGGTCAAGTTCTTTACGACTTTGACAATAAAACATTTTATCAAAGGCTGAAACATTTCATTTAAGTGCTTTTTAGTTCAGTTGCATGGAGCTGTGAATGACGTTAAACTAGAGCATGTTGACCCTGAGAAAGACTAAGAAAAACTGTTTAATCCAAGAGCTGCTTTAAAATAGGAGCTCTGATGACAAGACAGCAATATATTACTCTATAACCCTTTTATTCTGTCTCAAATTAAGTTGCCAAAACAGTAATACAATATTGTGGCAGAAATAAAAGACTCCTCTCTGGTTTTACACACAAACGGACAATTTCACTTACAGTACAACCCCCAACATTGCAATCCCCAATGTGAGGCAATAAAAAAGAAAACAAACAATTCAAGAATGAGAAGAAAAAAAGTGGCGGTTAAATAAATACACAAACAAATAAATAAATGGCTGTATGGATGATGTAGCTTTATGGCTGGAATAAGGCAAAACAGATTGCTATCTGCTAAACAACTGGTGTATGCTACCCAGTATGTTGCTCCTGACTTTTTCCAATTTTAAATAAAGAGATCATACCTACTAGCTAATAAGATATTAGGGGACATTTTTCAACTTTCAGTGCAATAGAAGACGACGGCGAGCCAATAAAGAAGTAAAGGCCAGAATGTCTATTTGTTTGGACGGAAACCCAGCACGGGACTGAAGACTTCCATAAATAGCTCTAAAGAAATAAGAGTTTACAGTTTTTAAAATGTTAATTTTTAAACCTCATACAAGTGCTTAATTTCTGAACCACTGACCTCCGAACCCGATCTTTCCTTCTATCTTCATGCACAAATCTACTAACATCTACAATGGCAGGTTACAATCATCAGCCAGTTGCATTGGGAGTTTATTATTGTTGCATTTGTGCTGCAGTAGCTACTCTGCATGATGTATCAGGATCTCAGGGTTTTGGTTTTGGGTTTTGTAGTCTTGTCATGTTTAGTTCTGGTTTCACATTTTGTAGTTTTTCTCCCTTGTGCGTTGTGTTTTGCTTTCAACTTCCTGTCATTAGTTCACCTAGTTTTATTTCGCTAACCCACTAGGTCTTGTAAGTCTTCCTAGGTGTATTTATGCCCCTCAGTTTCAGTTCCTCTTTGCCAGTTCTTTGACTGAGATTATAACGTGTCTAAACCGAAACTGAAGCAAAATCTGAAAGCTAAAGCGGTACAAAGCTAAAGTATGCTAAATGGGAAGACTTACAGGGACCAGTTAGTAATGCAAAGAGAAGACGTTGTGGTTTGTGTTGTGCCCTGCAGCATGCAAAATTCTCCTTCTAAGCACAAGGTGTGAGGTTGATTAATTATCTAGACAAATATGTGAGCTGTACTGGTAATTGCACGAATAAAAATGGTCAGGGTGCAATTAATCAGGTGACGTGATGCCTCAAATGAAAATAGTTGTTTGTTCAGGAAGACTTCAATCCGAACACAACCATCTTGCCTAAGTAATCACTAACATAGCAAGAAGTAAAAAAAAAAACATTAACCCATGTTTGCCTGTTTCACTGCATCCATGACACTCACAGAGATAATAAATCTGCAAACCATTTCTCATCTTCCTCCATTCTTCCTCCATTTTTCTGAGTTCATCACTTGATTGATTCTTGAACCTTTTAATGTCCATCTGTGGCTGTCACTCAACACGAGAATCAAAACAAACTAACCGTCCCTCCTAACACAGTCAAATCTACATAACGTTATGTAAAGAATTCACTTTGATGGTTTTGTGTTCAATTTCTTTTAACATTTCACAGGTATTTATTTGGAAGCCTTTTGTGTTTTGATTACATGAGATCCTAAGGTGAATTTAGGGGGCACGTTTAACTCCTGCTGTTGGCGCATAGTTAAAACGGACTGTGGTCCGCTTCCATGGCTAATATGATTTGTTTGGTGCAGTGTGAACACTAACCACACTCTGATGCAGAAGAAAGAAGCAGACTCTTGTCTACTTGAAAGCCAGGGGTCTCCATTTACTTGCAAACAGAATATCCAGTGGACCAAAAAGGAAATGAGACATGCCAACCACAATAAAGCATCAAGAAGAAAAAGAAAGGGATGTAGTGTATTGTTTGGGTATGAGAAAAAACAAAGCCAACAGTATGTGTTTGAAGAAGATCGAGTTAAAATCTACAATGAAGAAAAAAAATCTTCTGCACACTACAGTCAATTTACCCCAAGATTGCATCACGTGGCTCCATTGTTTACTGTTTACATGTGTTGAGGAGGCCAGCTGGAGCAGAAAGATTTCCTCTTTTCGTCCTGGCCAATCAAGGAGTCTGTTTTCTTTGTCTTCCTGCTTTTTCATTATTTTATTATCAGTGCTTGTTTTGGGTGGTACCATCCGTTAGCAAGCTGTTATCTTTGTCCAGGCAGTTTGATCTGCTTAAGTTAAGTGGCTTTTGAATGCAAACCAAACCAAAGTAGGGTGTAAAATTCTTCAGAAATTCCCACCCAATCAAACTAAGTCCTGCATTCATTGCCCCCTAAATCCGTACAACCTCTCCCGAAATTTCCTCAGCAGCGCGCCCACGATCATGGCAAAATAATGAATGGTGCTCTGAAAAACAGACTGAGGCAAATAAGAGATTTTTTTTTTGTCTTGCTCTTACCACACCTGCATGCTTACACTTCACCCACAGCAAGAATCACTCCTTAATGCAAACATCTCAAATTCACAGGCAGTACTAAACTGCTTCAAGGTTTGGTTTCAGTTCCCAGTTTTGGAAGCAGATACATTGTGGTGTGAGTGGCTTTCACTTTGAATTCAATTTTTGTCTTATCAAACTCCTTTTGTTGTTTTGGATAAGCCAAGGCATGCAGAATGCATGTCAAGTGCTTCATTATTGAGGAGTACACACATTTTGGAGATCAGAGCTCTCTGGTGGATTCAAAATAATCGTAAATGTTCTTTCCACATTGTAATCTCATTATGCGCTTACAGGGTGTTCTCATTTTATTCAAACACTCTGCGGCTAATTCATCCCATGTCTGTCTTTTCTCTCACCCAGTTAATGCTTCCTTCATGGGGTCCTCTTGCTCTTCTCTCCCTTTACTTCCCTGATCTGTTCTTGTTTCAGTCTGACTCTTGGCTCTTGAGTGTCTCACCTAATTAATGTTCATTATCTACAGGCAGAGCTGAAGAATCAGGATGTCAACAAGTCATTTTGTTCAAGTGTGCACGTGTGTGTCAGTAATGAGCTACAGGCTTCATGTCAGTGATCCTCATTGGTGAACATGACTCTGAGCTTTACAGTAGCTGAGATGCATGTATTTGTGTGTGTGTGTGTGTGTGTGTGTGTGTGTGTGTGTGTGTGTGTGTGTGTGTGTGTGTGTGTACATGCACACTCATTTATGACACACAGATTAGTTTCTTTCATTGCACTAAGTGGAATCCCTTTAAGTAGAGGAGGGATTAGTACGCCATGAGTAAACGCTGTGTAAATCACAACTTCTAAATGTAGCCTGGAAGGGAAGAGGAGAGTTAACAGGAATGGAAATCATCAAGATGATGGAAGCAGCGATGAGAATGATAAGCTGAAAAAACATGTCTGGAATTAAACACCTTTACAACTTAAATTTGAATCTATTCTTTTCTACTTTCATTTATTGTTTTAAGCTTAATAAAAAAAAATTAACTTGTTAATTCTTATAATGAATGTTTCTTCTACTTCTTTGAGAATTATGTATTTATTCTGTTTATTAAAAGAGGAGCTGAGCAGTATAAGGATGAGAAGTAACACTGAAATTATCCGTCAGATGTTTCACATGGTTGTTTCAGTCAATGTTATGCTGATCCAACAAGCTGTTACTACTGGAATTTGTTTCCACAAAGTCTTGTCTATTTAGAGATTATGATCACATAGTATAAAGCATGCTGTAGGGTTTAGCTTCTGAAAATGATTCAACTTAGCACAAATCCCAGCCTCTGTTGTCTTAGTGAGTTGACAGCTGTGATATTGGGTCAGCCCCGTTGTGTGTGACAGGGTCAAGTCAAATCTACCCTCTAACTCACTCAGCTGACAAGCCCTCACTCACTCACACACACACACACACTCACACACTGAAATTTCTGCATTGTGAGAAAGATTTCTGCTGTGGCCAATAAAGAGAGGCTGCATTTAATTAATATTTGTTGTCTTTTTTTTTTCAAGGTTCTAGTTGACCTCATTTTTACTCATGTTACTAAATGGGTCAATAATTCAAATTATTAGTTCAAAGCATGATTAAACAAATGAAAATTCAAATATTTTGGATGAAAAAATTGAAATAGTTCAGAAATGAACCACTGTGGACCCCTGAGCAAATACCCCCCGCCACTCCCATACCCCTACACTGCAATAACGTGTGCAGTATGCACTTAACACGAACACTATGTATTTACCCACAATGCAAAGCTAAGTATAGCAAGTGTGAATTTAAATATGCATTACTGTTATAATTTCTAATTTATATATAAGTTGCAATAGGCTAGTAAATATTAATCAGAAGACTAGATACAGCTACTAGAGGGCAAAGGTAAGTGACACAAGACAATTAGGTTGCTTTAGAAGTAATATATTTTGAAAGTAGTTGCAACAAAACAAAACAATAACTAAAACCATTAACCACAAACCCCCCAAAAAATAATACAATATTTACAATGAGAAATATCAAATGAAATCCTCAACCATTTCACAGAAAAGGAATCAAAATAAATCAAACATAATTTCCAAAGTCCATAGTCCTGAGTTCTTTTTCCTGTTCGGGGGATATTCAACAGTTCGTTTGCACCAGGGGAATGTCCATAGAGTTATTCAAATTTAGAATGATGGGAAACGCGTGATTAACTGTTGAAAGATTGAGAAGTGGACTGGTGAAACGGGTGGAGAATAGGTGGGAGAGAGACAGGCTACTTTAGCCTCCTACCCAACCAGTGAAAGGGACTCAGGGTCTTCAAGCTCCTGGATAATAGCTCGCCATCACATCACCCATTAAAGGGCACCTGGCCTGCATTGGAGAACAGGACCAATTAAATATCTGATAATTCATATTGTTAACAATAAATCCTGTGTACACATTCATATCAGAGTTTCAAATAAATGTTCAATATCTGTACATTTGAAAATGCTCAGGTTTTAAACTACAACCAAACCCATAAATAAAACAGTACAAGCAGCAAAAAGCAAGATGGCTAATGCTATAGCTAATGCTAAATGCTAAAGCCAGTATTTAACCCACCAGGCTAACATGAACAACAGGATAAAGGCCTGGTCCACAATCACATGATAGCATTAGCATGCTAATTTTAGCTAATGGTGGCTAACACCACAAACAAATTACATAGGCTCAGACAAAGCTCAGACTCGCCAATTCCAAAGATCATAGATGCCCAAATGACAGGCACAGTCCCCCAGTCCTTAGATCAAGTTGGCCTCTACAAAGTTACAATGATGCATAGTTGACTTTATACAAGATTTACTAAATAGATTGTATGTCTGTTTGAAACCAACCTTCAAAGCAGCTGTCCTCAACTCCTCTCCCACACTACTGAGCTGAGAGGAAGTGAGGCAGCATAAGTATGGAACCCTGATTGGCTGGAGAGACCAGGTGAACTGTCATGTGACCAGTGCATTCAAGGACTGAGTGGAAGAGTGGGAATTTTGAATCTCTCATGGAGAAAACATGTTAGATGTTACATTTTTTCCTTTGGTTACATCCTCCCCTCTTAAACCTATGCACGTCCCGTTGCATAATTCAAAGGACAACTAACTATTCGAAGTCGAAGTTCCTAAAGCGTCGGATAAACTATGTAACAGAGTCTGAACGACAGAGATCAGCGGATTACCTAAGGAAACGTACTTTAGTCTCCTAGGGGGTGATCTATGACGAGTTGAGCGTCTAAGGCCGGACTCAGTAAGTTGGTTGTTTATACTGTCATTATCAGGTAAGTCGTTTATGCCTTCAAAGTGAGTTGGCTCAGCCAAATCGACTTCAGGGCTGTTCATTCCTTCATATCCATTTTCCCCAGGTACATCGTTAGGGACTGGATGATCCTCTTCAGGTAAGTTTTCAGGTAGATTTATCTCCATAGGATCAGGTTCATTTTCAGGTAAGTGAATCTCTCCAAAAGAAGGTAAGAGTTCAGATAAATCTTCCACAGGTGTTTCCACTGGCTCATCTTCAGATCCAGAAGACAATACAACAGCAGGAAAATTATTTTGTGGAACAAGCCCTTTATCCATAAGAGGTAAATCCTTTAGCGTTTGAAATTTCTCCACTGAAAACCTCATAGCATTCAGAACTAGGTGGACTGAAATCTCTTCCGGCGTTTCATCCTCCTCAGCCGATTTCTTAGACAAAAGCTGAGCTCGGTTTTGTTGACGAGTTTGTCTAGGTTCTACAGCAGGAATGGACTCAGACGAAGCACTCAATTCAACCTCCGGAAGAAACCCACATGGCAACAATAAGTCACGGTGTAAAGTACGGGTTGGACCATCCTTTCCTTCTGGCCTCACGGTATAAACCGGTAAATCTCCAGCTCTCTTCACAACAATGAAAATGTCTTGTTCCCATTTGTCGCTCAATTTGTGTTTGCCTCTAATCGGCACATTTCTAACCAGCACTCTGTCACCAACTTCGAGTTGAGAAGGTCGGACATGCTTATCAAAGCGAACTTTGTTGCGACCACTGCTCCTCGCAGCATTCTTTGAAGCAATTTTATAACTCTCCTCAAGTCTCGATTTCAGATCTTTCACGTACTGAGTGTGTGGTTGATGTTCTTTTGCATGCACTGGGAGTTGAAAAGCCAAGTCCACGGGAAGACGGGGAGATCTCCCGAACATTAGCTCATATGGCGTGAATCCGGTTACTTCATTCCTCGTGCAGTTATAAGCATGTACTAGCGGTTTGACAAACTTGCGCCATTTTGATTTTTGTTTCATCTCCAGAGTACCCAGCATGTTTAGCAAAGTCCTGTTAAATCGCTCGACGGGATTCCCTCGAGGATGGTAAGGAGTTGTTCTACACTTCTGAATCCCAGCAACATCACAAAGTTCATAAATCAGCTTAGACTCAAAATCTGGGCCTTGGTCAGTATGTAGCCTTTCTGGAATCCCATAACAGACGATGAAGTTGTCCATAAGGCACTTGGCCACAGTCTTTGCCTTCTGATTCGGCGTTGGAATTGCTACAGCGAACTTTGTAAAGTGGTCTGTAAGTACTAGAACATCCTTTGTGTTGCTGGTGTCAGGTTCTATGCTGAGGAAATCCATACAGAGAAGTTCCAATGGGCGTGATGTTCGAATGCTAACCAGAGGGGCAGCTTTCTCTGGCAAGGTCTTCCGACGTATACAACGTCCACAAGTCTTAACTTTGCGTTCAACATCAGTAGACATTCGTGGCCAGAAGAATCGTGTGCGAACTAGATCGAGAGTGCGCTCGATTCCCATATGGCCCATATGGTCATGCAGACTCTGGAGAATGGTGGAACGGAGTTCTTCCGGCAGAACAAGTTGGTAAGATGGTTGCTCATTGTCATGACGTTTGCGATACAGGATGCCATCGAGAACTTCCAACTTGCTCAGCTCCCTCAAGAAGAGTGAAAGCTCCAGCAACTCCTCTCTAACAGTTGGAGATACTCTGTCACCAGTCTCCAACTGATGGATAACCTCTCGAATGCTCTGATCAGCCCGTTGCATGTCTCGGAGTTCGTCGTTAGAAAATGCAGGGACAACAGGGAGCCCATGCAGATCTCCAGTGAAGGCTTCAGAAACTGACTCAGCTGTGATGGAGAGAGATTCAACGAGAGAGATTTCCGCTTGAGTTCGAAGAAGACTGCTTTGACAAATTGCTTCCACGACTGCAGGAGAGATCTGTTCATCACCATCTGGAAGATGTTGTTCAGCAAATTGGTGCAGGAGCTCGTAGTCTTTTTGTATGAATTCATTCTGCGTGCTCTCATGAGGACGACGAGAAAGGGCGTCGGCATCCAAGTTATGTCGGCCAGCTCTGTACTGCAACTTAAATGAGAAAGTTGAAAGAGCTGCCAACCAGCGGTGGCTGGTGGCATCAAGTTTAGCGGATGTCAGGACATAAGTAAGGGGATTACTATCCGTAACCACTGTAAAGTTTGACCCATACAAATAATCAGGAAATTTCTCTGTCACACTCCACTTTAGTGCCAGAAATTCGAGTTTGTGTGCCGGATAACGGCTCTCGCTCTGTGACAATCCCCGGCTGGCATATGCTATCACCTTTAGCCTCCCCTCTTGTTCTTGGTAAAGGGCAGCGCCAAGACCAGTGGTGCTAGCATCAGTGTGGAGTATGTAAGGCAAGGCAGGATTAGCAAACCCAAGGACAGGTGCGCTAGTGAGCTGTTCAATGAGAGTAGAGAAAGCAAGCTGGCACTCTGCAGTCCACCGGGCACCAAATGGCTGCCTGGGATCCATCTGTCGGGCATTGGAAACTTTGTTCTTCACTGATTTGTGAAGCGAATACCCCTTTGTCAGGTCATTGAGAGGTTTGACAATTTTGGCATATCCTTTAATGAATCACCGGTAATAGCCTGCAAAACCCAGAAATGATCGCAAGGTCTTCAGGTTGGTTGGAATTGGCCAGGATTTCAAGGCGGCAACCTTTTCTGGGTCCGTTTCCACACCTCTCTCCGACACAATGTGACCCAAATATCGCACAGACGACTGGAAGAATTTGCATTTGTCCGGGGAAAGTTTCAACCCGTATTCTTTCAGACGGTTCAGCACTCGCAAAAGGCGGTTCTCATGTTCTTCAAGAGTGTTCGAGAACACAATCAAATCATCAATGAACACCAAGACCTCTTTTAGGTGAAGACTCCCCATGCATTTTTCCATTATACGTTGGAAGGTAGAAGGTGCATTGGTGACACCTTGTGGCATTCTGTTAAATTCCCAGAAGCCAAGGGGAGTTACGAAGGCTGTTTTGGCCTTGTCTTCTTCATGCATTTCGATCTGATAGTAACCAGATTTGAGGTCGAGCACTGAGAACCATTTAGATCCAGTGAGGGCTGAAAAAGACTCTTCCAGGTTGGGCAATGCGTAAGCATCTTTTATTGTTTGAAGGTTGAGTTTCCGATAATCGATGCACAGCCGGATATTCCCATTCTTCTTCTTGACCACCACAATCGGAGAAGAAAAAGGGGATTCTGACTCCCTAATAACACCAGCATCCAAGAGCTCCCGCAGATGTTTCCGTACAGCCTCAACATCATGTGGATGTATAGGTCTGGCTCGGTGCTTAAAAGGGGTTGGGTCATGAAGATTAATGTGATGTTTCACTCGGCTTGTGCAACCAAAGTCCAGATCATGATGGGAAAAGACTTCTGGCATGGCATTGAGCTTTGATGTGATGCGCTCTTTCCACTCTGGAGGTATCAGCGAATTGTCAAAGTTGAACTTCAATGGAGCAGTTGAGTGTTCAGTAGAGGTGGAGTTTGTCACACTATGCTCCGAAATAACACAGTCGTATGCTCCAAGCTCTCCTATGACCGTAGAAGGGGAAATGAACACGTCTTGCTCGGACTCATTCGTCACAATTACCGGAATCTTGTGAGGTGAATGAGCAGGAAGAGATATCAGACAGCTGCTTACACACAAACCACCCGGCAGGCCTGACTCCGGATGCTGTAAGAGAGCAGACTGACTGGTCGAAACATGAACTTTTGCAGATCCTTCAATCACAACTGTGCGGCCAGCTGGAATAACCACTGGAGCTTTACTGAATAAAGTTACAACTCCCAAAGTGTCTCTACAACTCTGCTGGTAAACTAGCTGAAGTGTATTTAGCACAGCCTTATAACCATATGAGAGTGGTTGAAAGGTTGGATTCCCACTTTCACAAAACTGATCATAAAGAGTTTCAAGTGTGTTCATACCAACAAGAATGGAAGTCGGAAACCCTGGTCTCACATCGGGAACTACCAGAGCAAGTGTAGGAATGGTAAATTCCCTCCCAACAAAATCTTCAGAAAAAGTCACTGTGGTCTCCACATATCCCAGATATGGCACACTCTGGCCAGCAGCACCTTCTACATGAAGGAGCTCATTGATTGAATGAACAGGCTGGTCAGAGAGGTGATCATTATAAAATGAGACTGGCACCGTAGTGACTTGAGATCCAGCGACGTTGATCTCTGCGGTGCATCGTGATCCAATTAAACCTTTTGGTATGTGTGGTTTCTTGTTCAGACTGGACTTTAGCTCTGCACACTGAACTGACAGTGACTTCTTGGCGGGACTGGATTGGTCCGGCTCAGTTCCTGGGTGTCCCACACCAGGAACTCGAACTAGTTTAAAGATCCAGTCGAGTGAGAGCTTTGCTTCTTCCATTTTTGCTGTTTCTCCTGAAGTTGTTTACGTTTGGTTGCCACTAATAAAGGGTTTGGTTCCGAGTCACATTGGGGCTTAATGTGCCCGTCCCCTCCACAGCGGAAACAAAATCCAGGCTTAACATGTTTAACAGATTTTCCAGGCTTGGGTCCTTCAACTTGTGTGACAGCAGGAACTTTAAGGCTGCACTGACTGGTGGTCAGCATGGCCAGCTGCTGCTGTATAGCAGTCATTTGTTCGATGAGCTGCTTAGTGAATGACATGAAAGTGGCACACAAATTAGGTTCCTCGCCGGGTTGTACATATTGTGCATGGCTTGTGACTTTATGCTTTGCCACACCCAGGTGCTGCTTCATTCTTATTGCCTTTGATGCATCCTGATCTTCCTCAGTACGAAGGAGTAGGAGAAGCTCGGCAAACTGTGGTGGATCATTTTTCCTCTGCTTTAACTGCAGCTCGACAATAAGGTTGTTGTCCCAACATCCTCTACAAAATTGAGTCAACAGCCGTTTATTCACATCACTTACAGGAACTCCTCCCCTTCTCACGGCATGCTGTAAGGCAACCTGGAGGCGCTGAAGGTATGTGGATGGTTTCTCACCTATATTCTGGTAAGTATCGAGGAACTTCGCGTACAATTCATCTCCATCCTGCACCGTCCCATATGCAGATTCCAATTGTTGCAGGTACACCCCAGGTAAAGTGTCAGGACTAAGATGTTTTACCATATCCGCAGCAGGTGGCAGCAGACTGTCCCGGATAAATCTAGTGCGTTGCAGGTCGGAAATAGATAGATCTCTCAAAAACAACTCAACGCCAGATCTCCAGGTATCATAGTCCGTTTCCTGTGCTGGTCTTGGTACTTTTCCAGAGAATATCCTCAGCTTATGGGATGACTGTGAACTGTCTCCACTCCGTACAACGTGTTCTACCACATAGCGTTGAACTTCCGGAGGGTTCAGATCACTGGCAGCCATGTTCACAGTGGGTTGCCTTTCTTCCCTCTGTCGATTCTCTGCTGGAACGCTGGGTGCAGATAAAACATTTGTTAATGGAGGTCCTGATTTTGTCACTGTTACAGGAAAAGTCTGTTGCTGTATGACAGCATTGGTAGCAGCCGCAGGATGGTAAAGCTCAGCAATGGACTTATTAATTTGTGCCATCATTTCCTGGAGAATTTCTCCATATTCCTTTCCGGAAAATTTAGCCATGTTCTTCACATCCTCCATAAAAGTTTCAGTTTTTGAAGCACAACCCTTTGAAGCATAAACGTCAGATAGTTTTTCAATAAAATATTTATTGCCCAGCTCAGAAATGTGAATATATGGTAATTTTGGTAAAAGCTCAAAAACAGAGCCCGACATATATTCAACGACAAGTCGACCTGAAAATTCAGAATCGGTACCAGTAATCGGAACGCTTCGTTTTATTGCGCCATGCGATTCTAGAAACTCAAAAACATCGTCGCGCAATTCAGACTCTGTGGCCCCATCTACCAAAAGTGCATTCGGAATTTTTACTTCAAGACTTTCAAAGATTTCCATCTTGGAATTGGTAAGTTTGAATGAGCAAAATAAAACAAAAAATTTTGTATTCACTGTACCAAATGCCCTCCTGGCTAGCTCGCCAAGAATATAGCAAGTGTGAATTTAAATATGCATTACTGTTATAATTTCTAATTTATATATAAGTTGCAATAGGCTAGTAAATATTAATCAGAAGACTAGATACAGCTACTAGAGGGCAAAGGTAAGTGACACAAGACAATTAGGTTGCTTTAGAAGTAATATATTTTGAAAGTAGTTGCAACAAAACAAAACAATAACTAAAACCATTAACCACAAACCCCCCAAAAAATAATACAATATTTACAATGAGAAATATCAAATGAAATCCTCAACCATTTCACAGAAAAGGAATCAAAATAAATCAAACATAATTTCCAAAGTCCATAGTCCTGAGTTCTTTTTCCTGTTCGGGGGATATTCAACAGTTCGTTTGCACCAGGGGAATGTCCATAGAGTTATTCAAATTTAGAATGATGGGAAACGCGTGATTAACTGTTGAAAGATTGAGAAGTGGACTGGTGAAACGGGTGGAGAATAGGTGGGAGAGAGACAGGCTACTTTAGCCTCCTACCCAACCAGTGAAAGGGACTCAGGGTCTTCAAGCTCCTGGATAATAGCTCGCCATCACATCACCCATTAAAGGGCACCTGGCCTGCATTGGAGAACAGGACCAATTAAATATCTGATAATTCATATTGTTAACAATAAATCCTGTGTACACATTCATATCAGAGTTTCAAATAAATGTTCAATATCTGTACATTTGAAAATGCTCAGGTTTTAAACTACAACCAAACCCATAAATAAAACAGTACAAGCAGCAAAAAGCAAGATGGCTAATGCTATAGCTAATGCTAAATGCTAAAGCCAGTATTTAACCCACCAGGCTAACATGAACAACAGGATAAAGGCCTGGTCCACAATCACATGATAGCATTAGCATGCTAATTTTAGCTAATGGTGGCTAACACCACAAACAAATTACATAGGCTCAGACAAAGCTCAGACTCGCCAATTCCAAAGATCATAGATGCCCAAATGACAGGCACAGTCCCCCAGTCCTTAGATCAAGTTGGCCTCTACAAAGTTACAATGATGCATAGTTGACTTTATACAAGATTTACTAAATAGATTGTATGTCTGTTTGAAACCAACCTTCAAAGCAGCTGTCCTCAACTCCTCTCCCACACTACTGAGCTGAGAGGAAGTGAGGCAGCATAAGTATGGAACCCTGATTGGCTGGAGAGACCAGGTGAACTGTCATGTGACCAGTGCATTCAAGGACTGAGTGGAAGAGTGGGAATTTTGAATCTCTCATGGAGAAAACATGTTAGATGTTACATTTTTTCCTTTGGTTACATAAGCCAAATGCAAGAAGTTACGTTTTTTTTTCAGTCAACTTCCTGTTTTTGGTCCGCAAGAAACAGACCGAGACCTGCGTTTGTTGGCGGATCGAGTTCGCTTCTTTGGTTCGAAGCAGAATTCATTTGGCGCATTCACAGCTCCCCAAACAAAGTGGACTTTCCGGGCAAATGGACTCGGATTCCAATCAAAAAGGTTAATGTGAACATGCCCCTAGTCTCTACATAAAGCAGCTGCCAGATAACAAATGGATGAAAAGTCTCTGTCAATGGCTGCAGAAACTTAAACTCCAACATTGCAAAAGTTTGGTGAGGGCATGGAGAAGGATATTTGATTTGACTCAAAGAAGTTCTTAAAAACCATTCAATGGCTCATGAAGGAGAACTACAACAGTCCAAACTAATGTATGACCTTACCAGAGACAACAGATGAATAGAAGCCCTTTGGCTAGATTTGGCAAATTTTAAGTTGCATACAACGATGCTCTCCGGCTTCTGCTGAAGGTCCCTCATTGGACAAGTGCTAGTCTGCTGTTTGTGCGGAACAATGTGACTACATTAAATGCTGTCATAAGAAATTTTGTATACAAGTTTTTAATGAGACTCATGGACTCACAAAGTGGGATTATTTGTGCTCTTGTAAGACCTGAGCAGAGCAGTGTAAGGTTCACCTCTGTGCTCTGGAGGCACTGGAGGGAGTGATTATATGGACTATAACTGCTTACTTACTGTTTTGTCTTTTTTATGTATTTAATGGACTTTTTTTGAGTCTGAAATAAAGACTGATTGATTGATTGATTGATTGATTGATTGATTGATTGATTGATTGATTAATTTGAATTATCCCTCTGGTTTTTTCTACGCCCTGTGCCTGTCAAGTAAACAAGTAGATTTAATGTTCTTGGCCTAGATGGAGAAAACCTAACCTGAATTGGGATAATGTTGAGTCACGTAAGGAACACTTAAAGAACCTCCACAATCTGCTCACAATGTCCTCTACTGTGGGCAGTTCATACAACAGTAACCCTAATCTTTTTTGTGCAGTTACTGATCTGGTATTAGGAGTTTTACCATTCAGTCCACATACATTTTATGGACATGATAATGTCTTTTGAGGGTTTAGGTAGAGGGTGCAGAGGGAGTATGGGCTGCTGGAATCACTATTGTGAGCTATCAGGCCTCTGTATGCCCAAAACTACAGCTGTGCCTACATTATCAGTACTAACTTTCAGATTAGCAGACTCTAAGGCTTCCCCTCTTCAGTGGTTATTGTAATTTGTGAATTTGTGTTATTCAGGGAGAGGACCTCAAGGTGCAGTGAGGAGGAAGAGTGTGTCTGGTAGCTTCAAGTTTCATTCCTATATTTTGCAGATGATGTAGTTATGTTTATTTCCTCAGGCTAGGATCTCCAGCATGCACTGGGGTGATTAAAAGTTTAGTGTGAAGTGGTTGGAAAGAGAGCCAGCCCCAGTAAGCCTGAGCTCATGAAGTGGAGTGTTTCCTCCAGGTTCGAAATGAGTCATTATCTCAAGTGGGGGAGTTTAAGTACTTTGAGATCCTGTTAGTGAGTGATTGTAGAATGGAGCTGAAGATGGAGAGACATGCTGTGGAGATTAGGAATGAGGACAATGTACTAGTCCATTGTGGTGAAGAGAGAGCTTAGCCAAAAAGCAAAACTTTCAATTTACCGACCTATCTGGTTCCAGCTCTCTCCTATGATTTTTTAAGTGAACAAAAATTGATTAATGGATGGATGGATAGATGGATAGATGGATGGATGGTTTAAATATATCTAACTGAGCTGTAGGATACAAGAAAATAAAAAAACCTGGGAACTACTGTACGTTAAGGAAAATTATAAATAATTTTGTTGTTGTACCAGATCATCTTTTGGTTTTCCTTTGGGCTATGGCATGTTTTTTTTTCTTTCTTTTTGGTGATGTTAGACTTCCAAAATATGACACTGTTTTGATCAGAGAGCATTTGGCATTGTTGCTATTTGAGTTTCACGTTGTTAGACGACTCGGTCTTAGCTTCTAAAGGCATGTTTTAGAGTATGAGGAAGTGTTAGCAGAAGTGACAGAGCTGGCTGTCTGTCTGTCTCACTCTGACTAATTCTGACTGTGGGAAAGTCTTGGCGACGCATTCTTAACATATCAGACAACTCTGGTGTTCATGTCCACTTCCTGTGTTCTCGGACACATGACACACGCACACACTTAACACCTAAACCCCTGTGTACAATATGTCTTCATGTCTCTGTGCTCAGTCCAGATCCACACAGCTGCCAATCGTCTCAGGTTGCAACACTCCACCTGAAAATAGACACTTAGACCATGAATAGCTAACATGTGAGCCACAGAGCTTCCTGTTAAAGTTATGTTGGGGACACAGGGTTATAGAGAGCAGAGAAAGCTGCTTTACATGCATCATTTTCTGTTTATTTTAAATAAGAATATTTGATAGCAGACTTTTTCAATTACCACAGACAACTGTAAATACTTAAAGTAAATGCAAACATTGGTATTTTAAAGATTAGATATTAATATTCTATTTTAAATGCAAGTAGGAAAATGTTTTCTTTCTTCTTTAGCATTCCCAACACATCATTTGCTTCAATTTGAATGGTGCAATACATTTTTTTTAAATTACTTTGGGGTCTTTGTGTGGAAGTGTGTTGCACATGTGTTAGATCACATTTTGAAAAGCATTACAGACAGCTCATCAGAATGGAGAGGGGCTCATAGAAAGTGATGATAATACATATCACAAATGCATTCAGACACTGTCTCTTCATTCAAAAAAGTATGTCGAATGCATGCTTAAAACGTAATACACAGTATGAAATCCTAGAGACACACATACTTAATTTGGTCTGTTTGATTGTTAGGAAGTCTTAAAAATGTTATGTGAAATAAGAAATAGTATTCAAGTGGAATTCAACTCATTTGAACGTGTCAGTTTTCTAGCTGCGAGTAGTCAAAATATTTCTATTGAAAATGAGAGATCCCCTCTGTTCCTTCCAGTTGCTAAATATTCTTCAGTCTATGTGAGGTGTAAATTATGAAATAGTGTTTGACTTAGAAACTTTGTGGTAAATTCAGCGTAGTTTTTCTTTCAAATAAGTAACAAAGAAGGATACAGTTCCTGCAGGCTTTCTGTGAGAATATGAGTCACTTTTGAGTCAGTATGTCAAAGTAATTTTTAGTCTGGGTTAAGTGGAAAAGTTTTTTTCTGGTGAGTAGGTGTTCATCAGGTTTATTTCAAGTTGAAGTTGGAGGGTGAAGGGTGGGGTGGCATGCTTGGGCTGAATAACGCACACACAAAATATACACACATAACAACTGTCCAAGACTTGCACACACTGACTGGTCCCGTGCTGAAGTACTCATGAAATCCTCTCAAATGAACACTCAGAGTGAAGTGGGACAAAACACACATGCGTTTAGAGCTTGAAATTTTATCACCCTGTCACTATGGCAACTGCAGCTCAGCAATTACCAAGGTGGTGAAGTGTACTTGTTTATGTGTGAGTGCAATTGCCTTTAAATATACCCATATGTTTGTGTACATCAACATGTGCCTGTGTTTTTAAAATAAACACGTGTGTGGATGTGTGATAAACCTTCATGCACATACACAGTGGCAGCTGTATGTGTGCCTCTCTGCTTAAGGAACTCCTTATCCATTAAGGGCTTGAACTCATTCAAAACAGGATGATTAAGCTGCATCTGCTATTTCTTACAGCTGAAGCTGAGGTTTGTTCTTCAGGTGAGCAAAGCTCAAATGATGCGTCAGTTTTCAACACAACTTTCTTTTTAATTTGACTGAAGAAACTGAACCGAAGAGGATTTTTAATAAGGGTGTTTAATGTAAAGGGTTTGACCAAGAATTCCCTTCTGTGTTTTGCATACTTTTACTTTTAATTCCTTTGACAAATGAGGTGCTTTCTCTTTTGGCATACCAGGAACTGACAATGACAGTTCATATAATAACATCTGTAGGGATTTTTTTTGTTTTGCTTCTACTTCATAGTTGGTGCTCTCCCAATACAAGAAGAATCTTAGCATATACATATATTGAGTCATTGAAAATATAAACTTGGCATTATCACCCAATTAGGACAATGTAGGCATAAACAGAAGACATTAATCCAAAACCTAAGGAACTGACAGAAAATGTAGAAACAGGAAACAAGGAATAGTCAGTACGTAAATAGACAGGGAACTCACATGCTCGAATTGACATGACATGTCAGCATGTGAGTGGATGCTTAACGTTCACTAAAACGTTGAACTGAGAGAGCAGTCTTGATTTTAAGAGACGCGACTTTGACCCATTCAGTCTCATCTCTATGACCACTGCTGCATTTAGCTCACCTAACTTGTGTTACAGTCTTTTAGCCTCCATTAACAGGACTTCTATGGATCATTTACAAATGTCCAGAGGACAGTTGCCAGGTTTTTAAAAAGGTGTCATATTAAACCCATCTTTGTCTCCCTAAAGTTACTGGCTGAGAGAGTATTTCTCAATACTTACAATTTTTACACATTTCTTTATTTTACCACAAATGAATGGCTCATCAACTGTCACTGTCATATGTTTCATGTTGTGTCTTTAGTTGTTGTAGTTTCCTGTTTTATTTTGTAGTTTTCCTGGTTTAGTTCCCTTGTGTCTTGTTTCCTGTTTTGCTTTCCTGTTCAGTAGATTCACCTGGATTCATTAGTTAAGTCATTCCACCTGTGTCTTTTTCTCTTTGTGTGTGTATACATATATATATATATATATATATATATATATATATATATATATATATATATATATATATATATATATATATATATATATATATATAATATATATATATATATATATATATGTATATTACTGGGTTCCTGTTATCCTATATTTGTTTGTTTTTGCTTGTGTTAGTTTGTCATAGTCGACCTTTGTTTTCCAAGTCAAGTATTGGATTAAAGTCTTGGTTCTGCATCCCTGCCTGCTGTCCCTGCATTTGGGTCCACACCTCCACCACATCATAACAGTCCCTTTGTACATGCTCAGGATGAGGTATTGAATCAAAGTCAAGGTTCAGTGCAGTCTGTTGGTTTTCCTTATCTAGGCTATTTAAAATGAACTGGCTCGAACTGATGTGTCTCCAAAGTGCCCTCAGATGATAAAGTCATGATAATCTTACAACACAAATAGTATTTTGCCCACCATTACTAAACAGACATCAATCAAACTGGTGTTATGTACCATAAATGTGTATATATATATATATATATATATATATATATATATATATATATATATATATATATATATATATATATATATATATATATATATATATATATATATATATATATATATATATATATATATGTATGTATAAATGAGTGTGCAGTTTTTAGGATGGAAAATGATAAACATGCGCCAAAGCTGGAGATCCCCTGTTCAATGCATAGGTGGCATGATTCAGATGCAAAACCTGAATCAAATGATTACTGGCTCTTTTGCTGGTTGAGCATTTTTTTTCCGGATTTAGAACAGTAGTATTATAAATCTGGTGCTTAGTTCATACATTAAACTTTATCAATTTAAAATATTCCTGGGCTGGATGTTTGGTTGTGTTAAGATGGGTTCATAAAAATTTCCCCCTCAAAATCTATGCAATCAGCTAAGCTGAATTTTTTTTTCTAAATAGAAGCATTAATGCAAATAACAGTAATGAAAATTTTAACTTGAAGAAAATGCATTATTTCTAAATATCTGCAGCCTTTTTGACTTCCTGTAAGACTGCCTTGCCATCTGTTTGACAGTAACAGTGAGGATGAGCAGCAGTTCGGATGTGCCTGGATCATTAAAGTTAAAATAGAAGGGAGTGCTTGGTTACAAGGGGCTCTCCCTTCTTCATTAATAGTTTATAGCAGACCAATTCACCTCCAGACAGCAAGAACACTAACTAACATCAGCTATCTTCCGCTCCTCATTCATCTCCTCCCCACAGACTCTTCCTTTCAGTCTGTATGGCTCACATTTTATGTATGGATATGTACCTCTTCCATTCCTGTGTGTGTGTGTGTGTCATTATTTTCAAATAAATGACCTCCAGACAGGATCGGATGTTTTGTCTAGAGGTCAGCTGTATGAGGTAGAGGATGTCTCCTGTTTGTCATCTAATAGGCTTAATTGAGCATGTTGCTTGTGTTGTCTTTCCTCCATCCTCAGCACTAAAAAGTGGAGGTCATTTATAGACTACAACCTGGCAATGAAAATATAGTGCGATTGTTATTCATAACTAATATATAACTTCTCTACAACATATAATAATGTTCTGAAATAAAATGATCAAGTAATTCTTTTGAATTATAATTAAAAGTGTGCGTACTTGTGGCAGTGTTAAGTATGTAATGATAGAGTTTATAACATTTATGATAATCTGGTACATTGAATTTTACATTAAATACTTACGATATACTGATTGAGGTTCTTTGAACCAAATACCAATCCAAGTCTTTTTTTATTTTTTCATTTTAGAATCGTTGCAGCTGCCCACTAACAGCTCTAACACCAGCTATGTTCATTACTGTCCTCTTTATACACTCATGAGGTAAACACAAACAGAGCAGCCTGTCTTTCAACTCTAGCCAATCACAAATCTTAAATGAGTCAGACTCATAGTTAAAACTTTGTGACAGCTTTTGGAGGTTCTTCCATGTTTCATGTTTCTTTGTATGTTCTTTACATGCAAAGTACTAAAACAATGAATGACTCGTGTTCATTCAGCACTGAAATGGAGCACAGAATGGAGTCTCTGTATGAGCTGAGGAATATTTCTGAAAACTATTTTCAGTTATCACAGTTTAATACATCCACAAATAGAGGTTTTAATACTAGTAAGGATAAAAAAAAAAGAGAGAATGGGACAGAACAGGAGTCAAGATGAGACTATCTTGCTGGCTGGAGAGAGCTTACAGTACTGGTAGGATGCAAGATGGCAAGGTGGAGTAGCTGCTTAGAGGGGTCACGCTGCTGGAAGAACTGTCTTTAATTATAATTGGTAATATCCATTAAAATAGTTTAAATCAATAATTTGTTTTTTAAAAAAAAGGTGTCATAAATTAGCAAAAAGTAACTGTTCTCTGTAAATCTCTTTTAAAATTCCCAAAAATTAAATGAAGTTTTATCCTACATATAAATTTAATAAATACACATATAATGAAGTGAATACTGGATAAGCAGAATTAGTTTAAATGAGTTGTTGACCAACATATTGCTCTTCCTGAAGGTGTCCTGGCCTGTCATATCAGACTGGACAGAACCAGTGTGGAAGGTTGGATGAGCGGATGACATTAATCATTCATGGCAAGGGTCTGGTTGTTGTCGGTTACTGGCAGAACGCCTGATGTCCCTCCAGACTAGCTTAACTATGATGTCATGCTTTAGTGTATTGATTAAACTCTCTCCCCTAACACATCACTCCATCTCTATCCTCCTCCATTGTTCCCTCTGTTTTTCTCTTCACTTCTCCCTCCCTCTTCTTTCCTCTCCGCTCCTTCCCCCCTATGCTGACCTCATCAAGTCCATCATCAGAAACCAGATGTGGCCACTAAAACAATAAAGCTCCCATCCACGGAGCCATAAAACACAATGTAATGAGATAGCCTATGCCAGGATCAAGATCAATAATTTCCAGTTAGACCCAGTACCCTGCATGGCCATTTTGGATGCTGCAGTGGGATGCAGAGGGGGCTGAAATGATTGATGGGAGGAGGGAGTCGGGTTACAGCTAAAGTGCACCAGAGAATCAATAGTTTGTGGAGGTCTTGGCATGCAGTCAGTTATGGACCGGTCTCTTGTGGGATCCACATCGCACAGACCTGCTCCACAAAAGAGCCCTGACAAAAACAACAGATTACGTTTCACTTTCAAAAAGCATTAGGCCCGTCATCAGTCTGACACGCAGCTGCATTGCTGGATGAATTCCATGCACCTGCATGTTTTCTTTCATACTGTCATGTTTTCCAAAGCGTACAAAATGTTTTCAAACATGTTATCTCATTCAAAAAAGAAAGAAAAAAATCAAAATTTTCTACCAGAATGTAAAAGACGTGAAGGCACTTAAAGCTGGGGTAAGTAATCTTGCTCAGAGACATTTTTTTTTTTACTCTGGGTGAAGTGGTTCCTTATCCTGTACATCTTTGAATCATGAACAATAAGAAATATAGTGACACCCCTCTGTTTACTGTAAATCTGTAAAAACTCTGACCAATTAAAATGTTCGGGCCGAATTGAAGTTGTTCATTTCTTATATTTTGTAAGCTTCTTCATGGCTGAGAAAATGCAGGAAGGATTTCCTGATTTCCCAACCTGGCTCGGTTTATTTGCCTCCTAACGCAAAACAGCTGAGAAAGAAAATCGTTGGTGGAAAAAGCTGCGAACTAGAAAAGCACTTGGAGAGCACAAACCTCCGCCACGGCATTAAAAAATTCCTGGATCCAAACGGTGATCCTGATCACCAAATTAAAGCTATTCTTCCTTTTCACGTTTCCAACAACTCGCGAAAATTGAATTAAAATCCGTCCATAACTTTTTGAGCTATCTTGAACACAAAGAGATAAACACCGGTGAAAATATAGCCTCCTTGGCGGAGGTAAGAAAAAAGCCTTGGATCTCGCAAGGAGCAAAACTAAAGGCGAAGGGGCCAAGACGGGGGAGGTGGCACTTTCACATCTTGCTAGCTCCCCAACATTCCCTACCCCAGCTTTAAGTGTATGTAATAACGTGTCAGTGCTAAATTGTGACTTTATTATTTACTATTGGATAATGTGAAGTTTTATCATGGATCAATATATTTGAACTTATTATATATTTCACCCTAATACAATCCACTGTGTGATGTTTTATTTAAAGTAGCTGTGGCTTTCAATTTTCCATATCGTAAGGCTTTGCTATTTGGTGGCCGATATTATTTAGACACAGTGGAATGCCATGGTAACTTGTTGCTTGTTTTAGTATAATAAATTACTAATACAAATTTTTTATCTGGAAATGTTTCTGCACTTTTGGTGGACACACAAGGTGCAACAAACCTTTCACTCATCTATTTGTTAATGCAGTTGATCCTTTCAGAAAGAAACAGAACTGCCATGACAACATTGTCACATATGGATCAGTAGCCCTGACGTTTTCCACCCAAAATTCAGGGCGGTTGTACTGTAGGTTAGGTACATTCACGTCACAGTAACCGTCACCCAGGGCTGGTTTTCTCCCTATAAAGCCAAACGTGTCATATTTTATACATGCAGTTTTTGAGACACTTTACATCACTTTATGGCAGAAACTTTACTCAAAACCATGTTGTACACCATATAATACTGGTTTCCTGCTGTGGATAACAGAGAGCAGAAGATTATGCTACAGTAATAATTACCTATCACATGGTATTAAATGGTAAAAATACCAAAAAATCTACATATATTTTTTCACATTTTGTTAAGGGGTCAAATACAGACTTTGTATATAAAGAAGTGACTTTTTTGCCCAGTTATTCTAAAGTTGGGCTTTAAAGGGTGAGACAATAGAAGGCCTGTTTCACTAAAAGAGTACAGTTATCTAGAATAAGAGAAGCAAGTGGGGCTTGACAAAGTCTTGAACACCAAGCCAAAGTGAGAAGGGTAAAGCTGGGTACACACCTAATGATTTTCTAAATATGAAGGGTTTTTTTCTTAACATGAAGCGATTCTGTCCCATAGTCGATCTAGAATCCAAGTCTCCGAGCCAGAAGTCTTGCGTTATCAATAGTAATCTAACAAAAACAATGAAGAACCATAGCAAAAACACAACACTGGAAAACACAACACTCAACATGAAAGAGGACATACAGGACAAGGGAAAGAAAAATCTTGAGCAAAAAATATTAAAAACTTTGGGGTGAAAAAAAAAAACCATGAGATAGCATGAACACTGACTTTATAGCCTACCTTGTGAGCTCAACCATGCTAGCTCAGTTTTGCCTGCCTCTACTGATCCAACCTTCCTCTTTCCTCAGTCAGCTCTCTTGATTGGCTACGTTCCATGAATCATCACAATTTACAGAGTCACGACTCGGGAGTCTTTGGCTTTCCTCTCACACATGAAGATTTCTGGTCAGACGTATTGTACAAGTTTAATTCTTGTGATTATTGTTCTCATACTATTTTGGAGCCTCCTGTTGTCAGAAATTTGCTCCTAACACATTTCTGACGACAGGACAATGTTTATGGGATGATCGTTAAAAGACTTAAGATAATCTGACTTTGTCCTCCTTGGTCAGAAAAGGGGAAAATCGGGACACAAACAGCCCGATAATCTTTATGTGTGTGCCTTGCATATGTCGAGGCTGGTGCGAGTAATCCTACTAAGTGCATACTAGTTTGTCTTCAAAATATTACAAAGTTGATAGCAGATTGGCTGAATTTGACATGGATAAATGTCTTCTTCTTACTTCAAAGATCCATGCTTTCACCTTGTAATTATACTTTAGGGGATTGATTATCATTTTGTTGCATTTACTTTGCCCCAAATAAGCAATGACAAACAGAGGATAATGGAAAAAAAAATCATTTATATAATATTGTGGCATTCTGAGTAAATGCAACTGCAAAGACTCATAAAAATGCACGTTATTGACAAAAACATACCTTAGTGTGTGTTATGTGAACTGTTATAAAGCCAACAAGTATTATCTAAATGACAGTGCTCACAATTATCTTCGTGAAGTGGTATTGCTAAACTGTGGTTTATGTTAGTCCTGGAAGTCTTCCCTTCAAGCTGGGACATTTGGTTGTTGTCTGCGCCGCTCAGTATAATATCCAAAATGGGAATTATGGCTGCAATTGTATCATTGAAACAAAAAGCCCTGCAGATGATAACAGCATATTGTGCATATATTGACTCTTGTGAGAGTAGTGTCTTCATTTGTGTTATGTGTTTTATTGTCTCTCTTATATTTGCATTTAGACATGTTTGCATCCATTTGAATGTTAAGGTTTGGGAATGACATTTGAAGATTTATTTAGGACCCATGGATATACACAAAATATACACAAATATACACCTAACAAGCTGCATGGGGGAGCAGTGGTTAGCACTGTGTTCCCACAGCAAGAAGTTTGCAGGTTCAAGCCTTGGCTGGGGGAGGTTTAAATAAGTTCGGCCTTTCTGTCTCCCCATGTTATGTGTGGGTTATTTCTGGAGACCCTTGTCCTGATACATGCATGTTAGGGTACCTGGTTGCTCTAAATCATTGGTAGAAATGATTATGTGTATGAATGTTTTTTTTGTCTCTGAGTTTGCCCTACGATGGACTGGCAATATGGTCATATTTTTTTAAACAGCTATTTTCGCACTCCTCTTCTATAAGGTTAAAACTGAAAAAAAATGTATCAAAATATATAAACATCATTAGATACATTCTCCTTGAGGAGAAATGCTTCAACTCCACATCTTTTCTAGTTAGAAATTCATGAACGTGCTCTATTTTATTCGCCGGTGGACGTGATTTGGACAGAAATTTTAGATTTTATTTTCAGATAATAAGCAAAATTCCCATAGATAATCTGAATCAAACAAGATTTCATTCATATTCTCTACATTATTGCAAAGCATTCCTGGTTTCTTATGCTTAAGTATACTGTGCATCATGGGTAATGTATTGTGAAGTAGGTGTAACGCTGGAGACGTGACCATTGTGGGGACCTCACATTATCAGACCGAGTTCACATTCACGTCTTTTTTTGCAAATATGTTTCTTTTAGTTAAACATTCCCCAAAAAATGAATCAGTCCAATGAACGCATTCTTCTGAACTTTGTTTGTGTACAGCACTGGAGAGCACCTGCGTCAAAGTCTTTAATTCTCTGTGTAGCTTGTAAAAACTGTTTTTTAAACTTATTTTTGAGCCCAGCCGTGCCTGGAAGTTGCTTGAACTCTACATATAATCTGTTCCACTACACAAATTGAAAGACAGAAACATTTCATACAAAATCTGCAACAAGTAAAATTGAATCCCTCAAATTATAATCCCTGTTTTCCTAAAAATGAAGTTGGTTGTTTATTATTCTCTACATTACACTCTACATCTACAGAAGCATAGAGCTGTCACTGTATTGAAAAAAAGAAATTGAGACCTTATGACGTTGTAATAATATAAAAATGTATAGCTTATTCTAAAACATGAAACATATCATGTTACATGATAAATATTTTTGTGAGCACATGAAACACCAAGTACTGTTTGCAGATGTTGTTGCAACCTACAAATCTTAGGCACAATACAGTTTATGCAAATAATTCTTGTCAAGCAGAAATAGTTCAGTTCTTTATGGCAAGGATTTATGGTTCTACTCTGATTTATTGTTGTACACACAGGAATGTGGACCGTTTATAACCACTGTGTCCCCCTCATGTAGGCAGAACAGCTCGGGTCGGGTATGGAGGACATAGGATATCTGGGAAACTTGCAAAAGAACTGTTACAGCGGGGATCTCCAAATCTGGTACTCAAGGGCCAGTGTCCCCATGTATTAAATTTTTTCATTTTAAACACTCCTTTCTAGTGTTGACTGTTTTCCAGCTTTGAGTGTTGAAGTTTAAAATGATCAGTTTGTCATTTTAAAAGCATTGGTTGTTTTCAACTGATATATTTTAAATCGTCTCCTAACGTCATAATTTCCCTCACATTTAAATTGAACAAATTTTTATTCATTAAGATCATTTAGCAACCAGTTTCATTCAAGAGGGAACTTAATTCTTTTGCTAGTCTAGGTAAAATCATTGCTGCATAGACTGTACAAACATAGACTTGGAAGCACTCTCACCAGATTTATTCCTTCAGCTGCAAGAATATCACTCCATAAATATCCACGTCAACTGCCACTCCCAGATCCAGCTCACAAATCTGCTTTTTAATAATTAAAATGTACAACAACAGGGGCTATTTATTATTGCGATTTGTTTTATTGGACCATCAAGGCTATCCCCTTAACTCCTGGTTAATAATGCCACTGACCAGCCTTCAGACTTACCTGCAGATTTCATTCAATCTGATGCACTCGCTGTATTGGTGCACTATACATCTTAGAAGGATGCAGGATGTTTGTACACATGCACGTGGCAATTTGCTTTACAAACTGTAGAAAATACAATATATAAACATGGAAAATTTATTATGCAGTCTAAATCATGGCCACAAGGCCATGAGCATGTGCATCTTGATGCAGTTATGGGACCAAACTGTATATATTTCTTCCTCTTCATCTCACCACTGTCACTCTTGACCACTTATCAGTATTTTTGGGCATTTAGCCATGCAAAGTAGGGCTGGCACATCCTTTACACTTACAAAGAAATTATATTTATCAGTCAAAGAGGAAAGATACAAAATATTTGGTGGTCAATGAATACAAATCTGATGGCTTTTGTAAAAAAAAACATATTTAGTAAGAGCAGATTTACAAAGATTCATAAGAAAATATTGGTGAATTTGGCCCCATTGTTTTTAAGATTGTAATTGACTAGTGTAATACCCCATTAAATATTTGAGTCATTACAGTTCTAAGCTCTCAAAAAAGAGAGGGTTTGCAAAAGTAAAAGTCAGATCATCAAAGTTGACTTTCTGGAAGCTTAAAACATCTGCACCGCATTTCATGACCATGCATGTATGTGTCACTAGGAACTGCCCCGGAAGACAAAATGGGATTTTGAAAGGATAATTTTTTTTTCCACCTGGAGACAGAGACTAGAAACAGATCCAGCAAAATGAACACTTTTGTATTTCTTCTCTTCTCCTCTTCCCTCTCTTAATGTGAGCACAGCTGCTGCTGTGCACTATCTGGTTTTTGCTCGACAGAGCACAGATCATGTGACTTTTTGCAGTTCAGCATGTTTCAGAAAGGATGTTTGGAAACAGCCAATGATTCCGCTTGACGGCTCACAGATGAAGGCAGACTGAAGCACATATTCACATACCTTGCTGAGTTCCATTCATGTACAATCAATTAAGCGGAAACGTAGACCCTGTTTTCACTACCCTTTGCAGTGGCCTCTTTTTCCTTTATTTTCCCAATGCTGTTTTTGCCCCCTCTCTCATCTTTTTCCCTTGACTTTGTCTCATGCTCCCTCACTTCCTCTCTGTCAGCTCTACTTTTCTGCCTCGTTCCCTGCAGCTCTCCTCACCCTTGCATCCCCTCCGCCAAGACCCATTTTTAGTTGAATGATATATCAGACAGTAGCTAGCTGCTGAATGAGAGGGATTTGCTAACGCCCCCTCTCCTCTGCACTCAATCTCTCACACAGATGCACACATGCACAACCATATAGCACTGAGTAATCCGCAAGAGGGGATCAAAGAGAGTATTAATTCCACTGTACTCATAGCAGACACACACACACACACACACACACACTATGCTGAGAGCTACCCATTCATTAATGGAGTCACATGCTGTACATTTCCATTTTCACATCACTGGTTTTAGCGGTTGAAAGAGAGGAAGAGATAAAAAGGGGGAGTTTGCAGGCCTGCACGCATGCATGTTTGTACATACTCTAGATATGTTGTTTTTGTGGGTAGATGTGTAATACAGGGCTAAATGTTCAGTAAAAAAAAAACAAAAAAAACATGAGAGTGTGTGTACCATTAGTCTCATGCATGGAGAGATACTGTACATTAGGCCAATGCAAAAATGTGCGTGTAAGTGTTCATGCATGCTGTGTAAATTATCATGACACGGTTGCTCACTCTTGCTCAGGTCTGGTGTCACGTGGCTCTTGCTCAGGATAACATGAAGCAGAACAAACAGCACTGCTGATGAAAATAACCACCTCGCTTTTCTTGTCATTTTAACTTTCATTCTGACAAATACTTTGAAGAAAGATGGCACACATCTGTTCTCAGTTAGCTTTTTCTATAAAAGTTAGAATTTAAGAAGTGAGGATCAAAGTAAAAACAATTAACTATGACACATTCTGTTTGTTTTTTCAATCATTTATCACTTTTTCTGGCCGATTTCTCATTCGTCAAAACTCTTGCAGATGCATCAGTCCCCTACCCTGTGCATCAACTGTGCTTTTTCTGCAATTAGACTAATTTCACCCTGGCGGATTATACTTGTTGTTATGGGACCTTGAATTAGTGAAAAGTGTTATGGATCAGATCTTTGTTTCTCCAGCAGTTTATGTTGTTCCCCTAGCAACAAACGCAATCCAGATGCTGTAACGTCTGATTTCCGAGAAACAAAGGTAGTGTTCCTGATCAGATCTGGAGGACACATGGCAGGTTTTTTTTTCTTTCTGTTTTATTTATTTTTAAATGATTATTCATATATGGAGTACATATTTTTGAAATTCGATATTTATAGTAATAATAGAGTGAATTATTTCAAATAGGCCTATGTAATAACTAAAGTAGAAAATTAAATATGCATGCAAAGCTTTGTTTACTTCATTACTGTGTAATTTAAAAGGTAGTCACAGATTTCCATCCATCCATCTTCTACCGCTTATCGAGGATCGGGTCGTGGGGGCAGCAGCCAAAGCAGAGAAGCCCAGACTTCCCTTCCCCCAGCCACGTTTGGCAACTTTGCGGGGGGGTCCCAGGGTCTTCCCAGGCCAACCGAGAGATTTAATCCTTCCAGCATGTCCTGGGTCTCCCCTGGGGTCTCCTCCCGCAGGGACGTACCCGGAACACCTCACCAGGGAGGCGTCCAGGAGGCCTCCTGACAAGATGCCCGAGCCACCTCAACTGGCTCCTCTCGATGCGGAGGATCAGCGGCTCTACTCTGAGCCCCACCCGGATAACCGAGCTCCTCACCCTATCTCTAAGAGATAGCCTAGCCACCCTGCAGAGGAAACTCATATCAGCTCTCTGTATACGAGATCTTATTCTTTCGATCACGACCCACAGCTCATGACCATAGGTGAGGGAAGGAACGTAGATCGACTGGTAAATCAAGAGCTTCGGCTTTTTATCTCATGTAAAATGGTTTTCTGTAAAACTATCTGGCTAATGTCCTGCTAATAGTTAGAAACCTAAGCATCTGTATTTCAGTTTTGGTTTTGGTTTTTTTTTGTTGTTGTTTTTTTTATCTTTATACTTTTACTAATTCTGGCTTTTTAACTTCATAAATCTGACAATGTGGATAAAGTGTACCATATTTTCAGAAACAGTTAAAAGTCCAGGTTCTTCGAAAGTCAACAGTATTTCTGGTTGTGGAGGGGGCAGAATCTGCACAGTGGAAAACAAATAAACTGTGAATCAGAAAAGATGTTAGGTACTGATCAAAAAAACACCTCACTGTTGAATTCCATGCTCAGGCCTGCACCTTTCTTATACCCCAGCATGTTTAATCAGCACCTTCAACTTAAAGTGAACTGCGTACGTGTGATTAACAAGATGAGAGACCTACTTTTTCATCATCACACTGACTGCACTGGGATTCCAGCTGTAAGCATTGCCCTCCCTCTGCATCGAGTGTGTGTGCATCGGCATGCACAAGCTAACCACAAAGAGCTTCTTCCGCTGTAATTAGATACACGCACTGACATCAGATTAATTCCTGTGTTGAAGTAGACCAGAAAGAAAAAAAAAGGGTAGAAAATGAGGACAGAACAGCCAGAAAGGAGTTCCAATGTTTTAGGTGACTGTTTTATTAACATGTAATGAGGCCACATGATTAAGACCACAATGCAATTTTATTTTTATTTTTTTTATTTCTAGTGGCAGTCTAAAGCTGTGCGCTTAACAAGTAGCCTGCTTTACCATTTTGTTTTTGTGCAAAAGTATACAGTTATACTCACCATTTGTGATGATAAAGTAGTGAGAGGAAAACAAGCTGAAGGAAATCCAGATTTCAAAACGTTAACTTATTGAGAATGCTTGAAGAATGTCATGCTTTGGTATGGACAGAAAAGCAGCTGGAGCTGCAGTACAGTCCTTAGTATTCATCTTGGTTTTTTCCCTCCTTATTTTAACATAATATTTTATTTTTTCTAAATAACATTTTGTTATTCATCATAACTGAGAGAAACAAGAAGATAAATGAAGAATGAACTAGAAAAACAGACATTTTAATTTATATGACTGGAAAATAGATATGACGGTAGTTTCATTCTAAATTCAAAGATCTTTAAAACTTTGTTATTTTAATTATTGAATTGAAACTAATAAGTACTTTCAAAAGGTAATGGATTATTTGAACATTTACAAAGCTAACAAAGTTAAAATAAATTTGCAAAGTGGTATTAAGGTTGAGTTTTTCTCATTCGCTTTGATGCATTACTCACAACAGGATTGACATTTGCAAAGCAGTTAGTGTGTTTCTCGAAACAATTAGTACAAACTGAAGAACCTAGTCGATAACTTGTAAAAGCTTTCGCTTGCTAAAAATAGTTCTTGAAACTGTCAGAGCCACCAAAATGGAAAGTCCTGTCACCAATGAATATGAACAAGGTACTCAAATGCTTAGTCATGTTTTCATTGTGACAGTCTAATCTGTGACTGAACTGAAAATGGCCCAGACTACAATACACCTTGGATGTACAGCCATCTTAAAACTACAGTAAAGTTACACATTACTGTTAGTAAAGTAGCTGAATACATGATACAGAATATATTTGATTCACATTTGACTCGAGACTTCCTTTCTCTTTGCTATCTTATAGTAATGTACTCACAGCATTACGCAAAAAAAGAGAGAAGTCACTTTAACAAGCTCAAAGGAGCAACCTTGTATCACAACTGTATGTCAGTTGCCGGGATATGTTAAAACATAAAATAAAAAACAGGTGAAAAGGAACAGTCCACCGAGCCACAAAGGTCCTTTAAAAATCAAGGTGAGCAGAGGCAGAGCCACACTAAACCTTAAAATATAAAAAAAAAGCAGTTTACTGAAAAGATAAAAGATTAAAATCCAATCCTCCAACCCAGTCCTCTAAAATGTCCACTGTTGCAGCTTGGGGTGGTCCTCTCCTTACGTGTTCGTTCCACGCTTTTTTCCTGTCATGCAGCACCATGTTTCAAGAGCATATACAGCAGTCCACTGTTCAAAAGGAGGAAAACCCTCCTGCCTGGCCCTGCAGCCAGCCTCTCACTCTGGATCCTGAACTTGGCCATCACAAACACTTGTTCCTGGTTCCTGAGCATGCATTTTGGCCCCCATCACATATATGTATACATATACCTTTAAATAAATCACTCCTGTGCATCAAATCATTCCTGGCTTTCTGGTCAGATGCATCTGCATCACATTTCATGTCATCCTTTGACATATAGTGATGAAAGTATATCCTTGAGTGAAGATATCCACCTTCTGCAGGACATTTTGACAACTAGTTTAACTGTTTTGAACGTAATGACTCAAGCAATGCAATGAGAACTGTCATTTTTATGGGAACTGACTATTCTGCAGTTAATTTTAACTGATATGACCAAAGCAAATGATGTAAAAATGAAAACACTGAGAATTTATTGAAGCAAATGCTACATGTCCAGAAGCATTTGCAGTTTGATCAATGTGATGAGAAATGCTTCTCTGATTTGCAGAAAGGACTAATTGTTATGGAGTTTGAATGAATAGATATGAAAATGTTACATCTGTTATAAGAAATGCACCCAAGCGACTGGGAAAACGCATAGCTTGTGCTTGTGGCAATTGAAGTGAACAGCATTGTGGGAAACCTCTCCACTACCATTTTTCATGTGCTCATTTTAATTACATTGATTCAACTTAAGTGCAGTACACACATTTATTCAGCCTTGTGCACTTCAAAGTTAGTGTCATTTATTTAAGATTAGTATTACTAACAACGAGAATAAAATGAAGTTATATTCCCTAAATATATTCTATTAAAAGAAATGTTACATTCAACACGTATCTGTGCTCTTTGAAACGGATATTCACTTTATTTCCAATTAGTTCACTTTGGTTCTTCATTTCTCCGAAACAACCCACACTTTATCAGGCCATAAATGAAAAAAACTAAAGAGTGGCAGAAAATCATGGCTCAAGTGAAATCGTCTCTGTTTCTAATCATGGAAAACACAAATCAAATCATGCTTTCATGTTTATTTATTAATTTTCAATATGATTTTCTGATTTCTCTTACAGTATCTCCATTCTTCCTGCTGTCTCCTGCACTGGTGAACTATGTCCTTCTCCACAGGTGCAGACTGAAAGTTATCTGTGCCATCTTTTTATGGGCTGTCAACACTGGTGACATGAGGATATACCCAGTAGGCTGCTGGCTCTCAATGTTGTGCTGATGAGAGGCTGGTTCATCGCTGGCTCTTCACACTGCTTCTTCACAGGTTCTTCAGCACACTTAAAAGGCTCTCAGTTGGGTCTTCTTGCATCACCAACATCTGAACAAGCAAAACACTCAGACAGACACTATGAAGCCCATACACACCTCCTTCTTGGGTCTTGTTATCTCTTCCTCTGGCATTCAGCACATAACCTTCCTGGCCTTATAGGTTACTAAATGAAGTAAAGCAGATATGACTGCCAATCTGAAAATGTTGACATTTCAACGTATATGTCAGCATTACAATTGATTTAGATTTCTTTTATATATTTATATTTTCTGGCTCTGGCTCAGCAAAAACTCTGAGAATCAAAGTGCTCATTTCCAGTGCTCACCCTTGAGATATTGTTTAGCTCATATTTTTCTCAGCTGAATACCTAGCAACAACTTTAACTTTTCAGTTAAAATAGAAACACTCAGCAACAAGATACAATAAAATGTCTTAATTTGGTCTGTTATAGTTATAAAAGCGTTAATTGGAATGGCTTAAAGCAACTGCTTTTCTTGTCTAGGATGTTGACCAGTCCTGGCACACATGGAAATAATAGTCTCTAGTCTCCAGCAACTGACTATAAAACACAATAACACGATGGATAAAACGTGTTACATCATCATTTTCAGGACATACTTTTCTCCTGGTAAACATGATGCTTTTCACCATAAAAAATAAGGGTTTTCAGAAGCCCTTATCAAACTGCTAATGAAATGTCCTGTACAAAGTAATGTTTGTCAGCACCCTAAAAGCCATGGTAATTGTGACTGGTCTGCAGAGTGCTCTGAACAAATGAATTAGATAATGATTCAGTATCTGGGTTCTCATAGAAAAGGGCTTGAAAACTATGAACCAGACCACTGAGAGGGACTAGAGAGTGGTTCAGTTCAGCTCTGAAGAAAATAATAATTGTATGAACCAACTCAGAGCAAAAAAAAAAAAAAAAAGACTCCATCAATAAGTATGACTCAGCTCATACTTAAATGCTCTGGGCCTGGAACAATGTCCCGATATTAGCTTTCTTTCTGTTCTGAAATTATAATGTCCCTGTTTGTGATCCTACAGAAGATCTCAGACCTGTGCAGTAAATATTGAACCTGTATGGCATGCAGAACAAGAGTACAAAATGATACATTTCATGCACAAGACAGTTCAAAGAGCTTTACATAAAACAATAAAAGCATTACAGCGGGGTACAGGAGAGTACATTAAAAATAAGATTTAAAAAGAAATAAAGACAAATTAAATAAAAACAGAAAATGTTGATCAAGCAGACAGAATTAATTAAATAAAATTGTGAGGAATTAATGGTTGTTTTGATAAAAGGCAGCAAATATTCTTTTTTTATTTTTTTTTTATTTTTTTATTTTATTTTATTTTATTTTTTTTTACCTTTATTTAAAATAGCTGAGAGTTTCAGCAGACCAACATGTTTCTGGGAGTTTTCTCCACATGTGAGGAGCATAAAAACTGAATGCTGCACAAAACTGAACAATTCAATTCAGCTTTACTTGTATAGCGCCACTTCACAACAATGTTGTCACAGGGCACTTTACATACACGAATCAACATACACATCATTTCAAGCCAATTCATACATATCCTACAATAGAAACCAACTGATTGCATCGAGTCATGACTTCGATCCAATCCCACATCCTGAGCATGCATGAGGCGACAGTGGGAAGGAAAAATCTCGCCTTTAACAGGAAGAAAACCTCCGGCAGAACCCGGCTCAGGGAGGGCAGCCATCTGCCTCGACTGGTTGGGGTGGAGAGGACAGGAAAGACAGATCAACGAGTACAACAAAGCAGATACTAAATGTATTTTGGCCCAAAAGCGTTCAGTGCTTTATAAACGCACAACTGGATTTTGAAGTCAGGATAGGAAACCAGTAGACTTGTAGACCGGAGTTATATGATCCCCTTTATTTGTCTCACGTCCTCTTTATACCCCAATGCTGGGGACAGTAAAACGCAAAGGTTTGGTTACGTTCTGGCATCTCGTTTACTTCGTAAACTTCGTAGTTTTGGGTGGATAGTTCTTCAAGGAAAGTTTTTGCCATCACACATCCAGATCAACCAGTGAGATATTTCTGTGCTGCTGGTTCTGTGATTAAGACTGGGAAAATGCAGCTGAACTGGAAGAATGGTGGATGATATCTGATTTATGCAGAATTCTACAGGGAGGTAGTCTAGTTATAGAGTTTGATATTATAAAACTTAAAACAGGAAATTAAGTAGCTCAGGTATAGCCTGATGTTTGATGACTGGTATGGAGAACTTAGTGTGTTTCTATTATTTCATGGACTGGCATGCAGAGGCATTTTGTTTGTCCAATGAAGTGATCAAATATAATCATTTGTAGAAACATTTCAGTGGTATTTTCACCAATCTACCATTGTTTTTCATGTTTTAGGTAGCAAAAGCAAAACACACATTTACAGATTCTATAATGTGATGATTTTCTCTTTATATTAGTCATGTTTCATCTGTATACCTGTAAAAACAACAACTGCCATTTTTCTCACTTCTTCAGAAATGTCATTGATGGACAATAACAAAAGATGTACAGCAGTAATAACATAAAATTACTTGTGCATATCTTGTGAATTTCTCTGGGAAAATAATTACTTTATTAAGATCCAAATTAGCTTTTGCTCAGCAAAAGCCATGTTTTCTGCAGTCTAGCTTGTGTAATAACTAAATGTAATAATACAGCCAGACGTTTGTTATACCTGCAATAACGTTTGGAATCACTGAAAAACATCATGCAACAATCTATGTCTTATTTATGGTGTACAGCAGAAAGTAACCGAAATAACTCAAGAGTGTTGCTTGTGAAGGCTGAGAGTTCACATAACCTTTAAACTGCCAAAAAATAAATTGGTGTAAAGTCTCAGCTGAGGTTCCAATAATGAACCGGTGTCGGATTCTCTGACATCGTCCAGAGGCGACAGTGGCAGAAACTCTTTTTCTCTTTCAGAAATAATGACTAAGTGTTCTTTTAACTGAGCTTTGTTGTCAGACTTTGAGGTTAGAAGCAGTAGTTGATCAATTGGTGCATTAAAAATGAGCTGATGAACAGAATGAAATAATCATATTTATTGGCTCTCATGCAGTTTATGAATGGTGGTTATTTTATTTTTTTATCATATTGGAGCAAAGTTTAAATAAACATATTTACCTAGTAGTGAAATGAACTTCCTGAGCTTCTGTGTGGGTAGGTCGGCCGTATCTGTGACTCAACCTTACAAGGTGTGGATACGTAGGACAGGCCAACACTGTCAAGCCATTGTCAAATTTGCTTTTAGAGCACATTTAAAACAACAGATTAATCAAAGTGCTTTATAAATAGATTTATAACAACAGAATTAAACATAAACGCAAATAAGTACATTAATGATTAAACATGTTAACAGAAGGAGATACCACAATAACAACATGAAAATATAAAAACCTGATGGACTATTTTGTCCAGTCTGGGCGCTAACACAGTGAAATCCCAATCCCTTCTCCGCTTGAGACGAGATCTTGGTTAAGGTAAGAGCTGGATGATTTGGATGATCTCAGTGATCTTTTCAGTTTAAAGGAACTGAGTTATTGCATAAATAACTGGGAGCCAAACTGGACAGGCAGGCAGTGTAAACCTGACAACAGTGGAGTCATGTGTCTGCTGTCACCTCTTAAAAGACAAGCAGCAGCATTCTGACAGCAGACAATGCAGAAAAAATTATGAAGACCATTGTAAAGATGTCCAGTCTACAGCTGAAGAAGGCATGAATAAGTTTTTAATGAATGAGTAAACAGTGACGTGACTGATTTGAAAGTTAGTCCGTATGGGCTGATGTTAACTCTTAGTGGCCAATGGACTGTGGAATGCTGTGATCATATGGGCAAACTGGTACCTATAGTATGCAGCAGAGACTTTGTCTACAGCCATCATGTTGACATGTTGGGAAAGTCAAGAGAATGCAGTCTGAGTAGGACACAGCACAAGTCAATTGCTGTGAAATTATCATGATATCCACAAGAGACCAGGTTTACTGCATTTCAGTGAAAGCGTCACTGACCCACTTACTTTATAAATGTATTGACTCTACAGCTGCGCAAATGAGCTTTTATTAGTTACGTTTACATGGACAAATAAGTCATCTATTTGCACTTGGCTATATGGAACAAGGAACTCAGTGCCGCCAAGACGTTTGTGGGAGAACTGATGAAATAATGTGACAAAATGATGAGGTCAGTTTTCATTTTAACCAGGCAGGAAGGCATTTATCATACCTGTAATGCTGAAAGAGGAACTACTTCCACCACAACTGAGGCAACTTCCTCCACCAGAACTGCTCCACTTGAGCAATTTGTGAATATGGATGTTGCTCAAGAAAGCTCTACAGAAACATTTCAGTGAATAAGGGAAGCTCAAGGTACCTTCTACCATTGGAATAATGTGGTTTCGACATCAAGTCCTTCACATCTAATTAAATATCTGCTTATTTTTTATAAATGTCCAATGGAAAAATATGATCAAATGAATATCTTATATGCATACTTTCAGTATTTTTTCCACCAATAGTCTGAAAAGAAACATCTTCAGACATCAAAAAGACCAATTCATAATGATAACATATACTTTTTTGCGGGCAATGTCTTATATTTCAGTGGTTTTATGAGTGTTTATTTACACATTGGTTCACTGCTGTTCTAACCAGTGTGATAGGCTGTAAAAGGGTGTACAGCCACTGAATCACATGAAAAACTCACACATTCAAATAATTAGTGACCCAATTACTTGACCCAATGGGTGAAATGGTCATGTAATCACAACGTCACTAACTGGAATAACGGCCAGAGGACATTGCTATAAAACACTGTAGTAGAGAATGATATTACAGAAATGAAAGGAGAACATATTTTTGTTTAAGTATATATTGTTTTACATTGTTTTCTGTGATCAGAATCTACGTTTTCAGTTTCTTCAAAAGCCCCATTTAGATACATTTTGTCAGCACTAAACATGAAGTACAGTAATAGTAAAAAACACATCATTGTTAGCTGGTGAGTGTGCCCAGACCTTTGACAGGTATTATACTCATGAGCCCATTTAAGCTGTTTTTACTTCTGCACATGCAGAATGTTCATATTTGGGTGAAAGCCAATGATTAGAATTTTTACAGAGCTTAACTGAGCTGATTTAATGTAACTCACTGAAGATCTGTGACGAAGTAATCTAAGTTAACAATGTTCTGCTTACAACAAACATCAGTTATCACCTTGTGAACTATTACCAACCTCTAATGCAAAGCCAAGGGATATTTGATATTTATGACAGTATCTTTTCCCTTAATTTGCACTTCTCTATGAGAAACACATCGTCGTCCTCCCCCCCGACACATCTGTGAATTATTGTATGTGTGAGTTCTAGAGAGAAGCCTTTCATGTGTTGACATGAAGTGAGTCCCTCAGGGATTGATTGTGCGGTAAAAAAAAAAAAAGAAAAACACTTCCTCATACAGATGAAAAGGAAATGAAAGTAGGTGTGGAATATTGCGAAAGACAGCCCAGAGGTCAGGGGTAAAACTGTGAGAAGAAAATGAGAATAATTAAGAGAAAGGCGTAGAATGAGAAGAATAAGAAATAAGAGTAAAGCAGGAAGTTTGTTAAAGATGAAACCAGATAAATGGGAACAATGAGCCTTAGTCACTCAAGATTTCTAAAACAGTATGTCATCTTCAGACCCAGTCCTGCTGTTTCAGAATGATTCTACCGTTTATGAATGTTTCCTCTCCTGAATTGGATTTTACATAACACATTCACATAAACTTATTTTAATCCTGACATGTTTACACTACATTATCAGCTGTTATCCTTTTTTAATCTTCTCCAGGTAAATAAAATAAGGAATGAGTTATATGATTAATTATAGTCTTAGTTATTTTCATTTCTCTTTTTATCTGTCTGAGTTTTTTTTTTTTAAAACAAGTCCTAAGCTATCAGTTCGCCCTACTCATGTCAATTGAAAAGTATGACACTGGAGGCAATTGTTGGGCGCAAAGTGAAAAAAACTGGAAATGTACTCTGAACCTTGAGCCCATGCACATGAATGTACTTTCTCAAGAGCCACTCTTATTTGTCAGCTACAAATGATACTTCTCAACTCATAACTGAGTCCCAGAACAGTTTTCTAAATGTGGTTCTGCTTCGTAAGACTTGATGAACATACTGAAACACTTACATGTTGCAAAACAACTCTGAGGGTTTTCACTTTGAGTGTGATAGTTATAACAATGAGATATTTTCATTCAGAGACTGGGTCAAAGGCAACACTCCTAGTGAGTCTAAAAGCTACCTTGACTAGGTTCGTATGTGAAGATCTTTGGGCTTTATTTTTAGGTTCGTCGGATAATCATGTCGTGCTAATTTTAGGCATCTCTTCTACTGAATGTAACCAACCCAGTCTTATGACAGAAACTGATGGTATGCTGCAACATGTTAGGTTATTTACTTACACAACTGCAGATGGGTATGACTTATACAGTTTACTTGATGTGTGACAGTATGGACTTACACTACCAGATGAAAGTTTGGACACATTTTCCTATTGGGTTTAATGGAAAAGTGTGTCCGAATTTTGATTGGTTGTGTATATATGTAGATTTCTTACATTCCCTGCTGAGGCAGGAGAGCTTGGGATTGTCTCAATTTTACATAACTGAATTGCTTGCGCCCTGTGATGGACCAGCAACCTGTCCAAGGTGTACCCTGCCTCTCGCCCAATGATTGCTGGGATAGACTCCAGCTTCCCAGAAACCCTTAATCGGACTAAATGGTTCAGAAAATGAATTAATAAATGAATTGCTTGTTTGCTAGTCAAAGCTCTAAAATGAATTTTGTCTTTATGATACAGTGGATGTGTTGTTTTGTTGGCTTTACCACACAGGAGGTTTGATACTTTTCCAACCCATTCAGGAGACAACACGTCCATTTGAAGATATATGGGCTATTTTATTCTTTTTTAAAAATTTTTATGTGTGTGTTTTTTCTCGCACTTTCTTGTTTGTGGTGTATGCCATAGAAGAATAAGTCATAACACCACTAGCAACCAGCTGTAAAGTGCTGTTTTACTGGGAAATACTGAATCGGTGACACAGGGTTCAATATAATAAACTTACGGGGAAGCAGGTTTTTCTCTCGGGGGGCCTGACTGCTGTATACCTTGTCAGACTTCTCAGGCAGCCCCCTCTCAAATAATGATTCCTGGACAGAAAGTTAATAATCCTCAGCTGCATCGGTGTGGAAGCAATCGCTGCATCTTATGTGAAAGACCCATCACTCTGGTGCTCACTCAGCAAGAAATTGAAGTTCAGATCATAATTTTTATTATATAATTCTTTGTTCTTGACAGTATTGACACATAACAGAATGTCTTTTTGTGAGGAAAAGGTGAGAGGATGGACTATGGTTCATTTGCATTTTCATAAAACCCCACTCATCATAACAAAGGAGGAATATGAAAGTAAAGCCTCATTAAAATGATATAAATAAATGGGCTTCTGAGAGATTCAGGATCTGCTTAAGAGGAGTTATTTCAAACTATATTCAACAGCACTCAGTATCATATTCTCTCAACCCAACTATCATGCTGGGTTGTGAATATAGCAATACATATAGTAAGAATGCTCCACATCACCTATCATCATGTTTCATGTAACCTTCATTAGTGGCCTTCAAAGGAAGCTGTAGAGAAACACACCGATTGGAATTAAGAGTCACAATAAAGATGATTCAGGCAAAGAGGCCAGCAGCAGTAGAAGCAGCATGTGATATGTTGTGTTCCCTCACAAAGACGGGATTAAGTAACAGAGCAGAGCTGATGATTCTCTATTGGTTCTCTATTATTGATGGGAATTAATGTCCAATGTGTCTCTGAAGACTGTCTCTTTGCTAACCCTCATTATACTGTAAGTAGGTCATGTTAAATGATACACCGTCTGTTGTGAAATGTATTTTAGAGGACTTTAAATCTTATACCCTGAAAGAACAAATAGATTGTGGCTAAAAGAAAATAAACAATCATAGATTTCTTTTTTTCTGTAATACAAAATGGGTTATCTAATATCACAGATGCAATAAAGCATTTTTAACAAGCATGAGCATAAGTGTGCATTTGTGATGTTTTTGTCCCTTCAGATGTGAAGCTTGAAGAAAGCAATTAATTAAAATTTAATATCAAGAATCCGGCTAGACAGCAGGCCAGAGCTTCATTTTCTGTAACCACATTAGAGCTGAGGTTTGAGTTTGTATACAGCACATAACTGTTCGGTCTAAAATGGCCAGATAGAGTCGTAAAGGGAAAAATTTTACTTTTTTTTTTTAATTCTAAAATTTTCTAAAGTTTCTGTTTTAGAGATTTATGGTTGAAAGATTCTGTGTAGGATGTGTTGATTTCCATAATATATGTCTGTTTCTCATGTAATCTTATGCCTCTGTCTGCTCCACAGAATAAACACCTGCTACAAAATCCATCAGCATATTAAGATTATGATGCTTACTTTATTGATATCTGTTGATCTCCTTGTTTAGGTTTTGTCAGTTGACATTCAGGACCTGTGTGACCTTTTAGTGGATGGTCTAGACTATTTTAAAATCTCGTTTTAAGCTTATTTAAGTTCTGTAAACATTCATACAGTTTCATGTTATTATATATGAGCTTTTTACATGTGGTATTTGGGGTGTTAGGGCTCTAACTGCTGATCTCTAGACCAAAAGGTAAATCAAGGTTATCATTTTACACTGGAGATTGTGCTGGACCGTTTTTTGGTCAACCTAGTCACTGTGTTCTCATCCTTCAGAGCCTCTGGTCAACGTGTACGATCGCGTGAGCTGTTAAGTTGTCAACAGTGGTTTTGAAAATATGAACAAAATGGCCCTGACATTACATGTAAACTGATCCACGGGGCAGACCACCATCCACAGACTGGGATCTGTAGGCAAAACAAAAGCTGTGGGAGGGATTTTTCATTGAGAAAATACACAAATTACAAAGTAAAAAAAAAAAAAACTAAGTCATTAGTGAGTAAACCTTTCTTCTAAACAATTCTGTGCTGTAAATAATTTTCCAATATATTATGAGCTTTGCTAATGTTGTAATTTATCATATTAATGTGTATCTAACAGATATACAGTTAGAATGAATGAAACTCATTCACAAAAGATGTACATTTCATACTATAAACTCACCACTGAACCAAAATTGCTGCATTTGAAAGATATCAAAGCAACAAAAACCTACACGGTTGTGACCAAACAAGGAGAAAACATAAAACAACTCATGTACCCGAAATTGTAATTGAAAGGACAGCACTGTGTGCTGCAGAGTGGAACAGAGAGATTCGTGTGATCAAACGGAGGTCTAAATATAGGATGTTGCAGTATGATTTCTTCTGCCTGAGCAGGGATTCACCCAACCTCAGCTGAGAAAGGAAAGGAAAGGAAAGGAAAGGAAACCATGTACCCATTATAGAAAAATCCCTTGGTGCTTTCAGTGTGGCATCAAATGTGAGTGTGTTTGCAAGAAAAATATGTAAGCTTAGTCACGTGGTTCTGCATCCATTCACATCCATTAGATTGGAGAGCAAAGGCAGCAGCACAGTAATCTCTCTCTTTAAATGCTGGCCATCATCACACTGTATTGTGTATTTAAGCAATCATCATCTTCAGCATTCCTGTCAACAGTTAAGTCTCATACTTTCACCAAATTTCATTCACATTTTTGCTACTTGAAGACAATTTTACAATAATTAACACAATTATGCAATAAATCAAAACACTGAGTGCAGTTAATAATATTTTTTCTTTCTTGATTTGTTGAGTATTTTAAATGTTGTCTTGATATTTCCTCATTCTGACATTAAGGGAAAAAACAACAGAAATGGTACAGATTTTTGTGTTTTTTCTGCTCCCTGTGTCTTTTTTCTGGAATTCTTTTCTTGATGTAAAAGGACTTCAGGAGCTGTTTGAGGCATGTTCATTGTAGCATGCCATGTATGTCACTATTAAGAAAAAAATGTCAAAATATTTCCTTTTTTGTATTTTCACAATCAAATTTCAATTCACTGACATAGAAGTTAATATGTTATTTACTGAAAATGCTCTTAAGGTTTAGTTTATCAGTTCAAAATATGAAATGTATTTGAATTACCTTAACACTTACGCAAGAAGGAGCCACTGATGATAATCTATTTATTGCATATATATTGCTTTTTTTATCACATCTATCATTCGATTGTAGTGAAATTTATTTTTAATTTAAAGTTTGCCAGAATATGAACATTTAGGAACATGGAGTATTATAAACAAAAGAGATTGTAAGTCTGTTGTATTCATTTATAAAAAAGAAATGATCCTTTGGTCTTCCAGGCAGAAATCAGAATGCGGAATTAACACTTTTTGTCTGAGAGTGACACCATGTGGACCACTGTGTTCCTCTGACTGTTGTATCAGAAACCACCAACAGGTGGCAGTGTGAGAAAATAAACCATCTCTTACCGGGAATGTTTCTTCTTGAATCGAGTCTTTTTGTTTTTCAGCCAAGGCGCATTTCTTCCTCTTCCGGTTGTCGTCTGTTCGTGTGGCAGGTATACAATCATTTTACTGTGATGGAGTCATTAAAATCGGCTTTAATCTGCTTGTATTTCACAAATTTGTACTCAGATAAGCATGAAATTTGATAAAGCACTTGATGAATGATAGAGCTGCAGCAGTATGGTTTATATCTGAACCTCATTAATAAGTCATTTAGACGCCTGAAAAGTGCTAACGCTTGTACAGCTAAGTAGAAACACCGCTGCAGCTTATTATGTTAAAACGCGTTTATTTCAGCCATTTATTACTTATAACTCGTGTGTTTTAGCACTTGAATGTCGCTGTGTGTTGCACAGTAACAGCAAACGCAGTTTAAACAGACATTTGTCACTGTTCATGCGTTTCAAGTGAAACAAGCGTTGATAGCATGGTAGTGATGTTTGCATAGATGTATCCAGCTTTTCAGCCTTGTTTGTCTTTTTTAGATACACAAGTGTCGAAATGGCCAAGTCGAAGAACCACACAACTCACAACCAGTGTAAGTAGAGATTAAACTGCTGGTAGTTCATTTGAGCTGCTTCCTATAAATGGTTTGTCTCCACTGATGTTTTTTCTTTTGTTTTTTATCAACAGCTCGTAAAGCCCACAGAAATGGCATTAAGAAGCCCAGATCTCAGCGCTATGAGTCCTTAAAAGGGGTACGCTCACTTACAGTCTGCTGACATGCATCAGATTTACTGAAAATAATAGGTCCATGTGTACTCGTTCACCCTACCTCTGGCAAGACTTTACCTTTTCTGGACATATTTCAGCTGTTGAAAATCTTTAAGACAGATACAGAACATTTAGTCTATTTTGTATGTCATTTGCATGTGTAATTAAGTATGTTTTCAGAGCATTTGTGGATGTGTACCCTGACGGGGTGAACGGAGTAGTATCATCGGAAGCTGAACTGGCAAGGTTGAACAGTTTAGCTGATATGCAACCTGCGACAGTAGCAAGACAAAAAGAGGGTGTTTAATGGTGTGGGGTAGTATGTCCAAGGTTGAAGAAGATCAGACATAGACAGAATCAGCAGTCCTGGGATTTCCTTAAAGATGAACATTTTATTCTACAAGAGTTGTCCAAAGTACAATTTCAAAGATCTACCAGTCACCAGTTTAACATCCATTTCCCCCTCTCTCTCTCCTCACGAGCTCCCAAAACTGACTACTTATATACCCCATTAGACACACACCTGATAATACACAATAATACACAATAAACAATAATACACAAAGAAATACCAGTTCTAATACATTATTTCAAATAAGCCCACACTTAAACTACAAAAGAGGAAATCCTCCACTTGGTTTCTCCCAATCAACTAATCTAAGAAGTCACTCACACCTGCAATGAGGAAGCGTGTCCACCTATCCTGCAAGGTGGAATTAAACAACGAATAATGTTAAATGGTAACACAATAAAAAAAAAAGCAACACTATGCAAACACTAACAACCCAGGACAGTAAGTGCAGCATGGTTACCTGGCAACAGAAATAACAGAATAAAGTTAAAGGGACAAATATGAGAGAAGTCAAATGTTAGGGACAAGTGGTGAACAATTACAGTCTCACTCACTTTGTCACAAATGGCCGCACAAACAGCTGCCATCGGCTGCTCTGCCAGTTTTTGGATCTTTGTAAGAATGTACGCCATCATTTCCTCCACCATTGCCATGTTTGCGAGTGTCAGAACGCTGAGGTGAAGTCTGCATGCCCTCTGGTGAACGCAACAACCGTCCCAACAAAAAGTGTGCATGGCGGTGTGAGAGCAGTTTAAAACTTGTTCTCATGTGTAAATGATTGACGCCTGTTTATGCATGTAAAAGGAGTATAAGTACACATTGCGATTGATTTATTCCTCTCACAGTTGAGTTAGAAGGCACAGATATGAACAATTTGAATAGTTAAAAAGCTTTCAAGCCTTTCATATAGCCATTTCCTCACGGTTTAAAGACAAATCTCACAATTTATGCATCAGAGGACGCTACAGATCGCCATACCATTAAAATGTCAACGTCTCAGTAACTTGTCATGTGCAGTGTTGCCAGCATGGCGACTTTGTCACTAGATTTTCCATTTTCAAACATTAACTTTTTCCAAGAAGCAACTAGCAACAAATCTAGCAACTTTTTCCTGCTGTTATTAAGACTTTTAGAGCCTGCCACGAAAGCCGGTAAATTTGATTTATTTTCAATAAGCATCGTAGATGCGCATAACCCTCCCTCATCTAAAACACTTTGAAAAGGATCGGCCCTTGCGCAGCAGCAGTCCCACCTTCAAGCTTCAATTAAATCAGGAGGTGACACCTTTGCTCCATAACCAGACTGAAAATGATGTGCAAAGCTGCTGCTGGCTGATCCCATACAGACTTGCTGTCAAATATTAATGTCTACTTATCAGCAATTTGAACAAAAGCATTTTTAAAAAGCTAGAAGTACTAAAACATGTTGTAGATGCCTAATTGAGACCAAACTGCACTTAATAAAAACTAAAATGAAAAACAAACATTGAGCTAAGGTTTTTATATTATAAATATATTTGGGGTCTCATTGTCTATTTTTTTTTCTCTCCCACAATGTTATTCCTCTCAGCAGCAGCATCCATTATAACTTGTATCTGTTTAATTATGCAAATTAGACCATTATGGCGTTTAGCGATTAGTAGGACAGCCAGTACCTACTTTACTTCCTGAGGAGTGGGAAACACTGGTCATATGTTCGGTCCTGTGTTGGTCTGATGTCTTTTAAATGTGAAATGTATGATAAATATAACTCTTTAGACCAGGGGTCACCAATCCTGGTCCTCGAGGGTTGGTGTACTGCAGGTTTTCAGTGTCCCAGCTGCAACACACTTTACTCAAATCAATGTTTGTTTAGCTGACACGAGCAGAGCTTGTCTGAGACAAGTTTTCCAGCAGAGTCACTTGGAAAACCTACAGGACATCGGATCTCGAGGACCAGGATTAGTGATTCCTGCTTTAGACAAAAGCTGGAATTGAATCAGAACATTAGGTGGTGGCTTCAGGTTTCACGCTTTTGGGGGTTTTGCAGTGAATCACCTCGTAAGAGAACACCATGCTGTGCAGTAAATAATGAGTCCGTGTTGGACTGTGCGGCTGATCTTTGTCTTTGACTGTCATTATTATTGTACATTGAAATTTCCTTGATCTGCCAGTGAATGCAGATGGAAAGAAAAGACTGACTAATTCTGACATATTTTTATGTTGATTAACATGTATTATCCCTTTTTAAAAAAAGTTGTATCAATGCTGTTAATTGGTTGTCTGCAAAACAAGATTTCAGCAGAACCGCTGGAGTTCAAAAATCAATGATTGGACTGGTAACAAGCCTTGATGTTGTATAGTTTTGTAGTCACTGCTTCATTGTAACATGTATTTAAAGTTTATTTAAATGGTAAATATTTACCAGGTGTCAACTGCACGTGTTTTTTTAAGAAAATTTTTTAAAAGCTGTTTAGACTTGTAAAAATAAATGAAATGCAGTTTTGAGTGACATTTTAGCTTTGTTTACACAAGTTTTATACTTTTTACACCACATTAAGATCTCCTTAAATTGTTGTAAAAAGCTGATCAGCTTCAGTTCGAAACCCACTCTTTGACTTTAAATAATTTTTTCCCTTAATTCCGGTTTTTTCTGCTTTTATGGTGACTAGTACCACTGCTTCTTGCGCAAAGAACTTTAGCTTACACGTTTCCTGAGATGTTTTATTTTTCTAACTCAGTACAGTTTTTATTTTTAAACATCTAAAAACCTCATCTTATTAGTTTGGGTATTGCATTATTTTGTGTTAAGGTTTATTTTTCAAAAGATAACATTTAGTAATAATCACTACTCTTATTTTTTCCCTCTGTATTGCAGGTGGACCCCAAATTTCTGAGGAATATGCGCTTTGCTAAGAAGCACAACAAGAAGGGCCAGAAGGCAGCACGGAAGGCAGCCAAGGAGAAATAAGCCACCATTCAGTCGCCTCCCTGTCTGTCCACATTGTGTTACGAACATCACAATAAAGCAATGCTTTAACAAACCACCACAGTGTATTTATTTTTAATAAGGCCTGTTCATTCTGATTGTAGTGAAGATGAGCCACCTTGTTTGGTCTGAAGCGTTTAAGCAAGAAGTTAAACAATAGGAAAATATCTGAACAGTTGAACAGAGAAATGGTAAAACAGGGAGTAGATACAGCATGGATTCCCTGCACATTGTCTGTAAATGACAAATATAGCCTGAAAGACAATTGCAATATAAATAAAAGTTTTGTATTAACATGAAATGCAAAACAGATTCCAGTTATTGATATCTTAAAGCAGCTGTATCCCTCTTGTAGAAAAGAAATCCTTCCAATACTTTTGAAGATTTATTACAGTAGATAAGCCTTTAATATGCAAAGGGGTCAGTAAGAGTACACAAGTGTCAATTGATACAAGAGTTTAAAATGTTCCCTTTATATGTTTTCACCTAAAGCCATTAAATGTGGAAAAACAAAAGGGTTTTTAAAAATGATTCTCAGCAATTTGATTATAGGTACAGCTTTTGTGAATTCGGCTTATCTGTTTATTCTTATCTTCGCCTGAGGCCAAATCTGAAAGAAGGATTTTATGTACTCAGGATAGCAGTATTGATTCACTTTCGGTGCAACCTTCAAGCTCTGAACACCCTAAGAAACTAGTGAAAAGAAAGCAACATATGGGAGTATAGAAACCAATGGAACATATGCATTGAGGTTGCAATGATAAGATTTATTAAATGAAAGCATGCAATGGAAACCATGAAGTCTTCAACTATGTTTTAAATTAAAATGTAAAAATGGCGATAGACTCATTTTGTGGTTGAGTTTGATCATTATGCAAATAAAAAAAATGTTACAGATAATTTATGCCTTTTGAATACTACATTAATTATAAGATAAAAGATGTGAAGAGTTTTGAGTTAAATGTACATTAATGATGACTTTTTGGGGTATTTTATCATAGACTGTATATAGAGATCTTTATATCTTTCATATACGGTCTATGTATTTTATACAAGCAAATTTTGTATATTCTATCCACTTAATGTTGCAGTTTTAAATTCTTTATTTTACTTTTTAAATGGACCTGACTATCTCATTACTGCTATGTAACAGGAAACAAAATTTTATGTATTATCACTTGATATATATATATATATATATATATATATATATATATATATATATATATATATATATATATATATATATATATATATATATATATATATATATATACACACACACACACACACACACACACACTCACAGTTCTACTTTTTTTGTTTTAACAAAACTTTATTGAAGCCACAAATACATGTTACATGTACAATACTGAAAGATGCTTCAAGTACAATAACTTTTCTAACATTTTACTTTGAGCATTAAATCAGTTTCCGGTTACGTCACTTCCCTTTACGGTCTGACTGGCTTGCATCATTTCTCGTGTCGTGGGAGCCGGTGCAGACCATGTGAGTACCTCCGTTCAAACTAGGCATTCAGCTGAAACGTTTGATTAGACCAATACTTTGCCAATGTCTGTTGGAAAATGACAACTTTTGAAAGTGGCGTTTAGTAAACTTGGCGGTTTGTATTATTAATAACTAACTAACTCAGCGACCTGCTAGCTTAGCCTGCTAGCTAACAACAAGGGAACGTCAGTCTTTTGAGCCATCGGCTAAAAAGTGATTTCATGAATTACAACAGTCAAAGTTTAGGTGATTATATATTGGCCATATAAATAAATGATTCACTTAGTTTGACTTAAGTGCGTAAAAACGAAAAGAGATAGGAATGTGGTGTTTATTACAGTTTAACTTGCAAATTTGACAGGTCTGGGAGAACCAGTGGAGTGTGGGAGGCACTCAGGATGACTGCTTAGGCTTATGTTCACGAATTGATGCCATGTAACATAGGTTTAATTTAGGGAAGAAAAAAAAAAAAAAAATAATAAAAAAAAAAAAAAGGTCACCAAGTGTGTGCTTGTGTGTATAGAAGGTGATCTGGTGAAGGGATATTCAATAAGAAATAATTTAATATAAAATGGAACGGGTTAGTTTATATATATATATATATATATATATATATATATATATATATATATAAAAAATCTTTATTTTTATTTCATTTTATTGTATTTATACAGACATCATGGTGGAGCCAGTTCCTGAGTCTATCAACTTCCCAGCTGAGGAGGAGAAGATCCTTAAGTTTTGGCAAGCTAAGGACTGCTTCCAGGAATGCCTCAAACAGTCCAAGAACAGACCGAGGTGACTCAACTGCATATGATTTATAGTTATTTGTTGAGAAGGGGTTTGACTCAACAGATACCACACAATTCTTTGTATTTTTTGGGATTGCATTTTGATTTAGAATCTTTTCACAATCTGTACTCAAAAGAATACTAATTTCAGATGTTATTCAAGTTTATTGAATACAAGAAACCCCCATTTTTTAGACAAACTTGCATATTTAAATTGTTATATGTTAAAATGCATACATGAAGGTAGGTTTAGGATGTTACTTGTTAATTCAGCTATAATTTTCTTTTTTAAAAAACATGGGATGAATGATGATGTGTTGTCATCTTTAATGCAATCTGATTTTAAACTTGAATTCAAAACAATTGTTAATTTAATTTAAATGGACATTGTGTAAGAATTATTCCCATTTAGAGTTAAAATCGTGTTTTGCATTCAAACAAATAATGCATTCTACTGCCTGACCGTTTTGAATACCTATTGCAACAACTGTAGCCGTTGTATCAAAAAGGCTCAAGACACTTCAAAAAGTCATTTCCATGCTTTGAATTTAAAATTCTTTGCCAGATTATTAGCAGGGGTTGTAACAGACCAATCATAACATGTATACAAATGCAGACATTGATTTTGGCCAGTAAACAATTTAAGGATTTAATCTGTCTGCAGAGAAGTAGGCGTAAGGTTGTTGCAGCCATTCTTTTAAAGATCCAGGAAGGATCAGAAGCTAATTTCTGTCTTTGACTGTGACCTTTTTTAAATCTAAAAAGGAAGGGTTAAAAGTGGTTTCAACCAACCTTTAAATTTCTTTATACAACAAAATTCTTCTTTATCCCATGCCAAATACTTTAACGTGGAACTATTATGTGCATTTCAGGCTAATTTGTTTTTATTTCTGAGACCAGAAGGGCTGGGATTGATCGAGTTATTGTTACAAATCGCTTTATTTACTTCAGACCGACCCTCTCCATAGGCTGTCAGATCAGCCTGTGGGCAAAACGAGTGGATTGAGAGTCTTCCGCATTAAGCCCCACCTCTGCACTACATCGAGAGCGCGCACCGCAACTGCTTTTGCCGTCATTGTAACATCTCATAAACAGAAGGATTAGGCTAATATAAACTCAATAAAAAAACAAAATACAATGTCAACACATAGCATACAGCCCTACATGTTGGAACCTGAATCAGAGCCTGAAAACAAAGTGGAAAACAGCAACCCACAGCAACGAATGCAGCAGCATGTTTCTCTTTGGTAAACTCACCAGCCATCGTTGGAAATAACTTTATCCAACGTTTTCCTCCCGCCTGATGTATTTGTACATGCCCTTGTTAACCAGTAGAAGGTAACCAATCACCGAACCTTATCCCCCGGGACGTCACAAGGATTTCCAAGTAGAAAAAACTCTAAAACTACGCGTTTTTCATCACCATGGAAACCAAACGGAAAGAGTGCTGGAACTCAAACTCAAACATGCGTTTTGGTGATAAAAAACAGTGTCGTTCACACGTTTGATGAGGATTCAACACTGTAACACTGTAGAAAGCTCAGAAAACCTGAAATACCATAATAGCACCCCTTTAAACATTGACAAACATGTGCACAGTTTCTTGTTTGTCCAGATGCATCAACTCTTCTTTAGTCCGACAGAAAATGCCCAGGTGAAAGATTTAGTGCTTAAAAAGTTGGAGAGTAGGACTGCAAGCTGAATGTATTCCTTTTAATGACCAATTACTATATATATCTGGTAACAACAGATGAGCAATTATTACAAAACACAAAACACTGTATGGCTATGTGTCATATCGAAGATGCTGATTTTCTGCATGGAACCATTGACCTACATGAATATTAGAGTGTGCTTAGTTGCATACGCAAACCTTCTATAGTCGGTGTATCATTATGCAATGTTTAATGAATTACATACAAGGAGAGCATTTGTGTTTTATGGGTAAGAAAAGTCTAAGATGATATTTGCTGCCTGTCTCACCATCAGGTACACCTTCTACGATGGCCCTCCCTTTGCCACAGGTCTACCCCATTATGGTCACATCTTAGCTGGCACCATTAAGGACATTGTTACTCGCTTTGCTCACCAGAGTGGCTTCCACGTGGACAGGCGCTTTGGCTGGGACTGTCATGGCCTGCCTGTGGTAAGATTTGATCTCATATTTTATATTCATGTTGTCGCTGTAAACCTAAATGTTTACGATCTGTCCTGGTCTATATGTCTGTGTAGGAGTACGAGATTGACAAGACTTTGGGCATCAAAGGTCCTGAAGATGTGGCTAAAATGGGCATTGCTGAATACAACAGGCAATGTCGAAACATTGTCATGAGATACTCCAACGAATGGGAGGTGAGTAAAGGAAACCAACATTTTTCTGACTCCAGTTAAGTTCATATTTAATCAAATTTCAGATATCAAATGGTCTTTGATCTTTTTTGTTTTTAGACTTCAGTGAAGAGAATGGGCAGGTGGATTGACTTCAGTCATGATTACAAGACTCTCTACCCATGGTTCATGGAGACTGTCTGGTATGGATGTCAGCAGATCCTGCATATTGCAACATTATACATTTATACAGAGAAACATTTTACAGACATTGCTCCAGAACTTGGACACAATGTTTTTGCAGAAAGTCCGCCTCTCTAAGCTGTCTTTATATGCAGCCATTTCACTTCATTTCCTTCAGCTCTTTCTTTTTGTGTATTGCTAGCTGCTGCCATCAATTCAAGATAAACTTTTTTCATGAAATGGCAGAATATTTTACTTTCAGCAACTTATATTTTCTAGTTTTAGTCAAATATTGGTGTATAAAATTTTCAGATCATTGTATTCTTATTTATTATTTAGTTCTAGAGCTATATATATATATATATATATATATATATATATATATATATATATATATATATATATATAGATATATAGATAGATAGATTATTTTTTTGCGGCTTTTGTTGCTTGCAATTCATATGATATCTTGTCTTATTGCCTTCCTTATTTGTAAATCAAACATACTATATGTGTGTAAATAAATATATGCCTTTTTCCTATTTCTTAAGGTGGGTGTTCAAACAGCTCTATGATAAGGGTCTGGTATACCGTGGAGTAAAAGTCATGCCTTTCTCCACTGCCTGCAACACCCCCCTTTCCAACTTTGAATCCCATCAGAACTACAAGGTCAGCACAGGACACAACTCAGCAAACCCTTTACTGGTGTAACACTGCTTTGTTTTAAGATATTTTGTTTAGGGTTCAGAGCGAAAATGATATATATATATTTTTTTCTCAAATTTCCAGGATGTTCAGGATCCCTCTGTGATTGTCAACTTCCCTTTGATTGAGAATGAGGATGTTGCATTGATCGCCTGGACAACCACTCCCTGGACATTGCCAAGCAACCTCGCGCTCTGTGTCAACCCAGAGTTTTTGTATGTCAAGGTCAAAGGTAAGTGGGGCGGTAGGAGTTACGAAAACGAGTGATGTTCTGAATGGGACTGTGCGGTTCTTAAGATTGTTTTTGATCTGAAATGCATTGTCATGAATACGTTACCATCTAAGACTTCATTCTTGCTCCTGTCTGTCTTACTCATCATTATGTCCCAAAAACATGTTTGCCTTGTGGATTATTTGAATTATCAGGTCTGGTTGTTTTGTTGCCCAATAGCCTAAGGCAGGAATTCTCTCTCTGAAAATCTAGTTTCCCTGGTGGGTTTAGTGTTTTGGACAGTGTCAGCTGATGTTTGTGTTTCCAATTAAGAAAGAACAAACTAGGACAAATTAGCAGACGAGGAGAAGTGCTGCCTTTGCAAATTGCACCCAGAGAAAAGCCTCACAATATCATGGTGTTTTGGTGGATGTTTATGAACTGTGTTAATGGATTCCATTTCTAGATCAAGCCGAAGAAGTGGAATTTTAAGATATGATTTAACTACATGATCCCAAACTGGACTAATACACAGACTTATATCGGACTATATTAAATAATATATTTCCAGGAGAAATTTGTGTAATTATTTTATGAGATTTTCATCTTTTATTTTTTCCCATAATCTTTAATCCCAGGTCAGTTTTAAATAACTGTTATGATTTCGTGACATCACTGAAAAAAAAAAAAAACATTTGAAGCTTTCACTAAATTGATAAACTTGAGTTTCATAATAATACAAAAACGGCAAGAAGTGTCCACTGCGAACCCAGACAAGCTAGTTGTAGATCAGCTCAAGTGAACTTCACTGTTGGGCCTATTTTAAGATAACAGGGCACCTTCAGCATGCAGTCAGGGGGATGACCTTCAGTGATTACATGAAAAGGAATGCAGGTTGTGGTGGTGATCACTGAACCATTTAAAGGGTTCAATAATAATCTGAAGAAAAACCAGGGAGAAAAGTTCAGTTTATCTTATCTGAAGTCTTTATTTTGTCCTTTTTAACAAAATTAGAAAAAAAAAGTTTTTTTTTTTTTTTTTTTTTTTTTTTTTTACCATTTTTTACAGTGTTATGTGTCAAAATTATTGGTGTATAGTTGTCTGCTTCCTGGTATTTATTAGGGGGCAAGGAGACAAGCATCAGATTGTGTACAACAGGGTTATGTGTATAATATATAAACCCCTAAAAAAAAATACTCTTGTAATTTTAATGCAACAAATTTTGAGTACAACGTCTGGCAACATTTGCTTGTATTTTTGTTAGTGGAAAAGCTTTTCATCTTTTTTTGCAATAAATCTGGCACCTGGAACAGGTTGAGAATGTGCAAACTGTCAGATTATTATCCTTCACGGTAAACCTATGTCTTTTTGTTAGCACACCTGTGACAAAGTAAATGATAAGGCCAGACTCTCGGTACAGAGTCATAGGGCCAAAACTTGGTTTTGTTTTGGTTAGTTAGGATTGATTTTCTACTTGTGTGACACCTTATGTTTTGCAAAGAAAATACTTTGAATTACTAACAAATATTAAAAGTTTTTATTCATAATTAACAATATTACAACATCAGATGTCTAGAAATAAATCTGTCTGCCAGCTGACTGAATCCAAAGATGAGCCAGTTTGTAGTATTTTTCTTGTTTCATAAAACAGGTCAACATGTCAACAGTTTGTGTTGTTCCGCTTTTCTGCTGTTCTTTTAGAATTATTTTTGTAAATTAAACAATGATAACTTAATAAATTAATAGATAACAATTAAGAGAAGATTACTAAAAAAAAAAAAGAAAACAGCCATTGCCATATTTGATCACATTAAAATATTATTAATTAATATAAAACACTGAGTACATGTTATAGCTTAAAAGATGAGCTTACTGATGGCTGAACACTGATGCAATGTCATAACAAACACGTTTTTTATGGTTTAAGAAGAATAAATAAAGATATTTTAAGTATTATTTTTACTTGTTTACATTTGTGCGTTGTGACAGGATTTTTTGTTCTTGTCACTTTGTTAAGAGATCATCTAAAAAAGCCTCTGAGCTCTGATTGGTTGGGTATCTGGTCAAAACTGTGGGGTTGGTCACTCTTTGCTTATGCAAAAGCCAGATTAGCTCATAAGCATGAAATGGGAATTGATGTGTGTGTGTTGATTTTGCTAAATAAGGGAAGGAGAGTCAGAATAATAAAGAGGATGTTTCATGCAAAGCTAGATCAGTTTATTCTATCAGAAAGATGGTCTTGATGGGAACTTCTGGCCTGAACTGGGCTGTATAAGTTTGCATATCTTTTTATTGCATAAGAAACTAATATGACTTGTAACGCTTTTACTGGCAAGGTTATTTATTGAATGTCTTAATCTTGCAGAGAAGAATAGTTAAATTGTGATTAACTTCCCCCCCCCCCCCCCCCCCCCCCCAAAAAAAAAAAAAAAAGATTAAATATCTGACCGATTTGTAAATGTCAGCGTGACTGTGGCAATGACTGTGCATGGATCAAACCTGAAAATGTGGATGAACCTTAAATCAGGCCACTTAAAAAAAGCATTGTCCTTGTTCAGCTATGAAAAAGAGATACTCTGGAGAGGTGGCTACTGTTTTCTGCTACCCTCCTGCTGTAGTTTTTGGTTTCCCGTGAGAGAAACAGGAGGGTTTTTAAATGGATGACCTAGATTCCTGTTGGCTGGTCGTACTCCAGCTGCTCCTGCAGGGGGCACTGTTGAAGCACAGTATGCCATCCTGCCTGCACCGGCTGTGCGGTGCTGCATGGAAGACCGCCTTGGAATACCAATGAGTGTCTTCCTTTTTTTTTTTTTTTTTTGCATCAGTACTGTCTCTCTTTTTAACCCCCCTCCTCTGTTACTCTATCTTCACTTCAATATTTTTCCTCATTTCCTCATCGCTGTGCCTTCACATCCACCTGTTTTTGTCCTTCATTGTTCTTATTCATCTCTCAGTCCATCTCTGCCTTTGTCGCTGTTTGAGTGGAGGGCTGTCAGCTGCGGCGAGTCTGAGCTGTGCAGTTATTTGTCACACCACTGAGGGGAAGAAACATCTTTTATTGATGCTGCCCTCTCTGCTCTTTTTTGCGTCTCACTGTTAGTCTGTTTTGCCCTCCTCAGAACTGTTTGTCCCAGCTAGTCTGTGTGTCTCTTTATTTTTCCAGAGTCTCCCCTTTACCATTACATTTTTTTGAAAAAGGGGTTTGCTTTCCCAAAATGTTTGTTATTACAGACCGAGTGGGCAACAAGGATTTTTGCCTAACTTGGCTACTTAAGCCAACTTAAGTTGCTAAAAGATGTTTCATTTTATACTTGAATCTGATAAGATTGGTACTTGATTTGATTGAAAAACTCCTCAATTGATCTGTAATTGACAAGAAAATGCAAAGACCAGTAAGGAATAAATCATGTTCCCCCTCGTTATCTCACAGACAACACCACAAACAAAACCTACATTATGATGGAGGCCAGGCTGGGAGCACTTTTCAAATCTGAGAGTGAATACTCTCTTCTGGACAAGTGAGTACAAAACACTGGTTTTTAAAGAAGTATTAAAATTAGACATGACTAATACTCTAAATATAGAAATTTCAGCTTGTTGGCACCAGCACACAGCAGTGTGTTGGGCTGCTGGGGAATAATAACTATACTGTATAAAAGACTGGAACAGTGCACTCCTGCTTGGCTACTGTTGAATCACCAGTATCAGATACCATTAACTCTTGGTTAAAATTTCATTGCACATTTTTACCGTAAAGGGTTTGCATCTTTTTTAGCTGATTCACTTTTGGTTATGGCTAATGGTGACATATGTTGTTTTAGTTTTTGTTGCACCAAACTTTTATATTTGTTGTCTGCAGTTTTCTTCTGAGTTATAACTTAAGAGACGCATATTATATTGCAGCATAAAGGAAGTCAAACTCCCAATCTCCCAGCCCAGTGGATGGTTCTGGAGCAAATGGAGAGTGCAGTACATTGTAGCTAAAATGAGGCAGCGTGAGATGAGGACAAGACCTAAATGAATAATGGATGCAGGCTGTATTGAAACCTGAAAGGGCATATTTAGGATTTAAGGATTTATTACCACCTGTTTCATACAGGAGACACATTAACCGGCAATAAATACACCATCCTGAGTAAAAATGTTACACTCTTGACAGCTTGCTGCTCTTATTAAATGAGGACAGATTCCCCATACACAGGGACACAGCCATGCTTAGTTTATTGGCTATTACATAAATGGTGCATTACCATTTATTCAGCCGCCAGTACTTGTATATCCCTTAAACAGAGGTTAAGAAGATCTTGATGTAGTTTTTGGGTGTCCGAACTTAAAACAGTTTGTGTTTAGGATACTTTACAGAGGAATCACTTTCTTTTGCTAAACAATTTTCTTGCCTTAAACTCAATTGTAAAAAGTAATTTGTACTTAGCTAATTATTTTTCCTCTTAATGATATCAATGGGTGTTTTATGATAAGTTGCACAACCTGATTTGTCACCTTTACAACTAGTTATAATCAGTAAAGCTAGATAAACAGTTAAATATGGGTAGTGCCCCAAGTAATAAGACTCCTCAACAAGGAGTCAATGGAAGTCAATCAGTAGGTTTGTGTCCCTTTAGCATCAACAGCTTGACCAAGCTGATCCTCCAGTTGTTCAGTGGGGTTGATGTCTGGAGTCACAGCAGGTTATTCTGTCCTCTCCCCTCCCATGTTCTAGAGCTAATCTATAATCAGAGTGTTCAGCTGTGTTCCCTTATTCAATAGGAGCACAGTCCTTAAAAGTTATGTATTGTTTTAAAGGCAGATGAGCAGACTTGTGTATTGTAGGAATTTTAGGTTTCTGGGTAGATATTTCTTTTCTCTACTGTGTTTTCTTGTGTTTTTAGGTTTCCTGGCAAGGTCTTGAAAGGGAAAAAATACAAACCCCTTTTTCATTACTTCTCCAAGGTTGGTAGACTGTGTAGCAGATCTATCTATCTATCTATCTATCTATCTATCTATCTATCTATCTATCTATCTGTCTATCTGTCCGTCTGTCCGTTTGTTTGTTTGTTTGTTTAACCGTAATCGATCGAAATTTTGTCATGATCTCGAACATTTAAATGAAATGTTCTCCCCTCCCTCTCTCTGGTTTTTGTGAATTTGTCTGTGTGTGTATGTTTCCCCATTCCCTCCCCGTCTACAATTGCGATTGATTAGGCTGACATACATTATGGAGGTGTGCAAACAAGTAAAAGCGCATGAAGTCGCTGCATATTATAGCTGACACTACCCGTTAGCTAACCTGCACTTTATGACACCATGGCAAGTGCCGATAAAGGACACACGGTATCTTCAAGCTGCTCCTGCTTCTATTAATATTTTGCGTTCCCGGTGAGTTATGTGAACAACGTTCGCGTTGTTGACAAGACGGCCACAGTGTGTACGATATGCTATGTGCGTGTACCATACCTGGCCACGGGAAACACTACAAACATGGCAGGGCACATTCGCCGGCATCACAAAGATTTAGATTTGACAACGGGGAAAACACGATGACTGGTCCAGCCAACTATTCCATCCTCATTTGCAATAAAGCTTCTACAGACATCAGCTCGTGCGAATGCTTCAACTAACGATGTAGGGCTATTTATAGCAGCAGACCACAGTCACTAGATGGCAGGCACCCTTTTTGACTTCTCATTTTTGTTATTATTGTTATTTTGTTTTTTTAACTTGACTGAGGACAAGATTATTTTTACATCTTTGTTGTAAATATTAAAATAATTTCAAATTTGACCATAAGTGTCTAATGTGATATATTACACAAGAATAATGAAAACTGCATCACTTAAATGTAGCCCATCTTTTGACATAAGACTTACTGTACAAAAGTTAATGAAAACAAATGATCATAGACAAGACAAGTCTAAAAATGTCAGAGGTCTTTGTGCTGTAAGAAAAAGAGAAAAATATCGAGAGTCAAATCAAATCGTGACCCTAAAATCGAAAACCAAATCAAATCGAGGATTTGGAGAATCATGACACCCCTACTATCTATCGCTCGATCGATATAGATATAGACAACCTTTATATTTACAATTCACCAACAACACATAATCTCCCAAAAGGGAGTCATTTTTCTACACATCATTACTTTATGGTTTACAAAGCAATATTTCAGACCTTTACCACACATACTGTTATCGCCCCCCACCACCACTGTTTTATTTATGTTTCCTTTTAATCTCTTATTGCCTGTAGTGCGGGGAGAAAGGAGCATTTCAGGTGGTGACGGATAATTACGTCAAGGAGGAAGAGGGCACTGGAGTAGTCCACCAAGCACCTTACTTTGGAGCTGTGAGTGTCATATTTAAATTTTGCTTTTGGTTTTCTCTGTTTGCTGCTTTTGAAAGTACTGCTAATTATCGTGTTGAAGTTGTCTCTAATGTTGGTCATCATTAAAGTACAGTCACTTCTTGGCATTAAACCTATGGTTGTGGAAACTGTAGCTACGTGCTCCATATTTAATAAACACATTTGGAATCACAATTGTTGGCATATGATGTAGAAAAACAAGGTAAGGACTAAAATGAGTTAATAATATTAATAGAAATAATAAAAATTGCAGAAATATGGTGTTTTGTGGTTCCTGAAAGCATAGGTGTCCATCTGTTCTGTGCACTGTATTGGCTATTTGTCTTGATACCCTTGGTCATTATATTTGCACTCCACCTGTTACCCGTCAGCCTCATTACACCCACTCTCCTCCTTTAATTACAGTATAATACACAGCACTCGCTGGGTTTAATTTAGCATGAATAAACTAAAGTATGTACCCATCACAAGAGACATGTTGCTTCTACTGCGTTTGTATTGCAGTCCTGTTGCCCATACTGAGTCCACTGAGCAGGAAAACCAGGTCACTTTTGCTCTGTCTTAACTTTTCCAGTAAACTTAAATTTATTTCTATGTTTAGTTTGTGGATTTCTTTTTCCTTCCAGTGCCTCTTCTGGAGATTGCATCATATAAAAATATGCTGATCACTCAAACTCAACTTAAATGTTTGCAGATAAAAACTTGAAGTCAAGAGTCAAGTAACTGGTTCAGAACAGCATTTTTGTGCACTCGATGTAAAATGACATGTATTCTGTTTGAGGAAGGATTTATTAAACGTCTGTTCAAGAGCATTTTGTTCTACTTTTTTTCGTGATTGGAAAATGCTTAAATCTCGCTTATTCATTGTGATTTGTCAGGTTTCCATTCAGTAGGTAAGCTATTCTGATGAGTTTTTATTGGTTGGCTAGTTGGTTTCTCCATTGAAGGCAAGTGCAAAAAATGCCCATAAGACAAAATAATAATAATATGAACATATTGAGAGTAATCAGATGTATTGGGGCATTGCTAAAAGGTAAGATGTCCTTGTCCTGGGTAGATGGATGCGACTCTTAAAAGCTGTGTGTGACTGTGGCAACTAGTTTTGCCTATTTTACTGCAGTTTAGCATCTTTAGGATTGTTAGCTACACTCTACAATTTAACACTTTTCTTAAATTTACATTTAAATGTCTGGGTTACAGGGCTTAGTGGATGTTTAGTGGTAAGATGCACATTGATTGATTCTCTTAAAAGGGAAAAAAAAAAAAAACTGAAACAAATGCTTTCACTGGAGATATACAATAAGAGGAAAAGCACTGCCAAACTACATTTTTCAAATTTTATTTTGTTATGACTAGATGTGAAATGACCCCATGAGTCATTGATCTTGGATCCTGACAGGGTGTTTGAATACAAATTACATTTAGAACTGGGTAGTGCTCATATCTTTCATGCATAGCTGTCACATACCAATAGCGCTTGTTTCAACACTGTAAAAAGTGTCCAGCTCAACAAGGAATTTAATATGCAGTCATAACATACCTTTTAAACTCGTAAAACAGGTCTCCAAAAGGGCTAATTATACGATGCACTTATGTGCAATATTATCGAAACTTGATATTGAGTTTGTCTCTTTATTAGCATTAAATTTAGTAATTTAATACATAATAATTTAATCAATTTTTAAGATTGTTATCCATTCATGAGTTTTTTTTTTGTGGGAAATCAAGAAGAAAACATTAATTGGATAATAACATCACCCATTAAATCCAACTCTTAACTGTGTTATTCTGCTTGCAGGATGATTACAGGGTGTGCAGTGAATACAACATCATCCAGAGGGACCAGGCTCCTATCTGCCCTGTGGATGCCTCTGGCTGCTTTACTTCAGAGGTCACTGACTTTGCAGGACAGTATGTCAAAGTGAGTGACACATCATGCATTTACATGGAGATACGGTTTGCTATTCTACTCTTGCTTGAAGCCACTAGTTTGATACTCAGGACAAACACCTCAACAATACTTCTATATGTTTTACTTCATATTTAATTTTCAGTTATTGGTACCCAGTCCCTACTTGCTCTCATTTTCTTTTGGTTTATTGGTGAAAATGCATCTTTCCATGATGAGTTTTCCCCTTTTTATTTATGGGATATGTGCACTTTTCTCCTTGCTGTGTGCTGGGTGCTTTAGGAGCGTTTGTTATAAAGCATATTTAGTTGTAAAACTTGGTGAATCAGAGCAGCGTGACAAAGTTGTGTTAGTGAACGTGCTGTCAAAGCACTTTATCATGGTTTACCAGTGTACTGGATACCCTTTTGTGTTCTGTCACACCCAACTGCATTACCATCCTAAGTGCATAGTGAATTAAAAATAGCAGTCGTACACGATGTGATCACTATTTCACATCCTGGTGCCGAGGCCAGGGAGTGGACTGGAACTGCCTGGTCACTAACAGTACAGCGTTAGCTAATAAAGAGCATGCAGCCACAGTTCTCCGAGAGTCTGTCATAATCCACTTTGGAAAAGTGTTAAAACGTAGCGCGAGTTTCAAGGCTGTCTGAGACATTCTTTACTGCCGCATAAAAACACCGAGGTGATCTGAGTGAGCGTCATTCTCAACGCGGGCAACGTGTGAAAGCAAGAGAGCAGTTCTTTCTTTTTCTTCCCCCTGCAAGCTCAAAAACAAGCCCATTGTTTTACACATCATGAGAGCTGCATCTTACACCCAAAAGAGCTTGCAAGTTAGCAGCTCTAGTGGCAGAGTTAGGGTTCAGAGCCCATCACCTTCCCGCTGCCGTGGAACCTCGTATGACAGTCGAGGACGCTCTGGTTATCGCGGAACTGCTGTTGAGTTGGGCACAGAGATACACCAGCAACATGCCAACGAGAAGGAGGAGATGCAGGAACTCAATGTTAAGTTTGCTGGATACATCGCAAAGGTCCAGGCACTGGAGCAGAGAAATGCCGCCCTTCAAGCTGAGCTGGCTTCGCTGCAGAGCCGTTACAAGGGAAGCCCCACAGGCATTGGGGAAGAATATGATCTTAAGTTCAGGGAGTTGCGAGAGCTGATTGAGACCCTGACTAATGAGAAAGGAGCGGCTGATATTGAACGAGGCTACATCGAAGAGGAGGTCGAAGTGTGGAAACTAAAGCTGGATGAGGAGCTGGCTCTCAAAGAAGAAGCAGAAATGATTCTGCGGGAGTTTCGCCAGGATGTGGACAATGCCACACTGCAGAAGGCTGAGCTCGAGAAGCGCATAGAACAGCTTGTGGCTGAGATTGAGTTTCTCAAGAAGCTGCACGATGAAGAGGTGGCTGACCTAATGAAGCAAATTGAGGATTCAAAGATTACGGCTGAGCTTGATGGCGATCGCCCTGATCTGGCTGCTTATTTGCGCAACATGCGTGCAGAAATAGAAGCCGTTGCTGCCCGTAACGTCCAGGAAGCTGAGAAGTGGTACAAGAGCAAGTTTGACACCCTCAAGGAGCATGCTGGGAAACATGAGGAACAGATGAAGACTATGAAAGACGAGATTACAACCTTCCATAACCAGGTGACCGACCTACAGAACCAGATCGATGGCCTGAGGGCTCGCAATGCCGCCCTGGAGCAGCAGCTGGAGGAAATGGAGATCTCCCACATGGATAAGGTGGGGACTCTAGAGAGTGTCATTGCTCAGTTGGAGACCCAGCTCTGTGACACCAAACTGGAGATGACCAAGTATCTTCAAGATTACCAGGAACTGCTGCATATTAAGCTGAAGCTGGATGCAGAGATTGCAACCTACAGGAAGCTGCTGGAAGGAGAAGAACAGAGGCTTGGAATTACCAAAGATGTCTAGAAATCCAGAGTGAGAGTTGTGGCAAGTCCAGAACAATCCCAAAGCAGACCTGCAGTGCACCATGAAGCAGAAAGATCTCTTCAGTGTAATAACAAGGACTCTAAATAGTTTTTTTCCCCATCTACTCCATGATCTCTAGACTGGGTATGGTTAAAAATGTTCAGCTGCAGTGAGAAGAGCTTTGGTTAAGCAACAAAGGATTCATGTACACCTATGTTGCAGAGATGCTAGCTTTCACTATTTGTTTCCTTTATTTTGCTTTTTGCAAACAAGAAAATGATTAAGACATAAGGCCAAATATTTAATATTTCTCTGTACCTCTGCACAGTTTCAGATTTTCTGTTGAACAAAAAAAAAAAAACCTCTTTGTACAAGAATTTTATTGGGATTATGATACCCAGCCCACTTTTATCCCCTGTCATTTATCATCATCACATTTATATATTTGCTTACTTGCCAGTCTTTTACAGCCTCCATTACTGAAAATGTTTACATCATTTTCTACAATCACCTTGTGTCCTTATCATTCCTCTTCTGCGTCTCCTCTCGTTTCTGTTTGGCAGTCCTCGTTTCTCCTTGTTCCCATCCCTTTTTCTTTTTTACTCCTGCAGAACTCCTTCTAAATTTACCTCCCTCACTCTTCTTGCCAAGTCAGCCCTGCTGTCATTCCTGTCACTTCTCTCTGCTATGGATCCTCACTTTTTTTCCCATCACACTGCCACACCTGTCCACATTTTGGAATCTTGCTGCCTTTACAATGAACCTCTCAACTCGATGCCAATGAAGCAGAACTTATAACCTTAGTGTTATGATTGGTCTTTACAGTAATTCAATTTTATTTTCAATGTTTTGATGACAGACAACTGTTGACCATTTACTCTAATGATGACTAAGTATTAGTTAATAAAGATTTATGTGAGTGCATACAAAATGATGCAGTGATCATTTTTTCCTGTGTTGACCTCCTTGCTATACTTGATACTTTGGTACAATATTTATTTTATTTACTCCCAGTTTTATGCTGTTTCAGCTCCAGCACAGTGAATATGCTGAAAAACAGCGTTTACAAAGTCAGGCCTAATTAATTTTAGTACATTTATTAAATCAATTGGTTGTATAGGTGATCGGTTTTGTATTTATACTGATGATCCAACCGTTTTGAAACCCTGGCCATGTGCTGCTTCAGTGAGAATGATGTTTGAGTAGTTTATCATGTTAATTCTCTCTTGGTTTGTAGGTTTACATTAAAAAATCATCATCATAATCATCTTTACAGATCCATCTTCATGTTTTAATGAGTTTGGTTCAGACAATAACAAAATTTCTTCCCAGCTAAAAATAGGTATGAAATAAATAACCTTATCTTTAGGAAGAGGTCAAGACCAAACCGTCTGCTGAGCACCTTTCTGAGTAATTATATTTACGAGCTGCCTGTGAATTGCACTGTTAGAAGAAGATGAAGTGTTATGTGGTGAGCCACTGATGATTGCATATGAAATTGTTTGCCATAAATGGTAAACAGCATCACAAAACACACAAGTTTTCTGTTTGGGGAGTTTTGTCACTGGTCTGGGTTGGCCGTGCACCAAGTGATATTGTGTTTAGGGATTCAGAGGCTGCCGTCTCCTTGGAAGAAATTTCACTCGAGTTTCTTCCACCCTGTTTAAAAGGTGCAGGATAACTGTTACTGTAAATATGGCTAAGAAAAACAAATTATTATGATCTTTAATATTTTTGTACTACACTATATGTTAAATAAAAAAAAACTGACAAATAGGTTTATCAGAAATGAAGGGGACCAATTCTTCCATTAATAGAAAGTAAAGACAAATCCTGCAGGTGCTACAAAACAAAAATGCTGACTAGCTTTAGAGTTAATTGCAAACTAAAAATAAATCTTTTTTCCTACTTCTAGTGGATTAACCTCGCTTGTTGTGATGTGAAAGTATTCCAAGGCCTGTTCATGCTCAGAGAAGTCAAAGCCAGCCAGAGTTAAAGTTGTTGCGCTAGACTTCAACTAGAGGAGAACAAAGTTTGGCTTTTTCAAATGCCATTATTTTGTGTTTCTTTTTAAGGATGCTGATAAGAACATCATCAAGTGGCTGAAGGAAAAGGGTCGCCTGGTCAATGCAAGCAGTTTTAAACACAGTTACCCCTTCTGCTGGAGGTGAGACATACAGAATTCACTCCAACTCTTATACATCTGAGCCCCATCAATGCAGTCCTCTGACTCACGTTCACAGCTTCATTTTTACTGTTAACCATTTAATACAACTGTTAAAGAATAATCCTCCATGGTGGAAAAGATGGGAAGAGGTAGCAGATGTCAGACCTGATGAAATTACATGATTTTCTCCTCCTATACCAATGGGCTTTTTTCATAATAGAAGATTTAAAGGTCAGTGTTTTGGACCATTTAGTTTTGCTATTTCATGTAGTGCTTTTATGGTCTCCGGACAGAATCATTTCACAGCAACTCTCTCGCTCCCGCAACACTTTGTAACCATCAAGGATGTGTAGAAACGCACACATTTAACTTTTCACTGGCCCAACTCACTTTTTCCACTTGGATCAGCTGCAGCTTGACCTGAACAAGATCAAATAACCTACGGAGATGTGCTCCTTAGCCACAAAAAGAAACAGCCATGTAGAGCTGGGTTGGGTGTTACAAACCACTACTATCATTTGTCATCAGTTACTTTATTGCAGGTTAACACAAACTTGCATTTAAATATAACTTGGAAAATTTCTAATAAGCAAGAAGAGAAAGAGGAACAAAGAAACAAATTTAGTTTTACTTTGTTCACAACAGAGGGAAGGATGGAGCGTGAAATAAACAGTAATGCAAACTCTGCGCCATCATGGTGAAGAAGAAGCTAAACCAGAAGGCAAAGCTCTCTATTTACCAGTTGATCTACGTTCCTACTCTCACCTATGGTCATGAGCTGTAGGTTGTGACCAAAAGAACAAGATCGTACATTCAGGTGGCTGAAATGAGTTTCCTCCGCAGGGTGGCTGGGTTCCCCTTAAACTCTGTCATCCGGGAGGGGCTCAGAGTAGAGCCGCTGCATCGAGAACCTTCATCCCCACCTCCACATTGAGAAGAACCAGTTGAGGTGGCTGTGGCATCTGGTTAGGATGCCTGCGTGACTCCGCCCTGGTGAGGCGTTCTGGGCATGTCCCTGTTGGAGGAGACCCCGGGGAAGACCTAGGACATGCTGGAGGGATTATATCTCTCGGATGGCCTGGGAACACCTCGGGATCCCCCCCGCAGAGTTGGCAAATGTGGCTGGGGAGAGGGAAGCCTGGGCTTCCCTGTTTAACTGCTGCCCCTGACACCCGACCCCTGATAAGCGGTAGACAATGGAATGGTATTATTCATTGAAATGTGTCTAAAATTGACTTGGATTTATTTATGTGATATCTATTGACTACTGCTGTCAAAGTTAAGCTTTGATCACTCATTAATCCAAGTTCCTTCAGCTGCATATATATATTTTTATTTAATAAAACACCACACACATTTATATATTGTGTAGATAAACTCAGTAGTAGCACGTGAATAATTTTCTCTCAATGAATTTAAATTATTGTTGGAAAAAAATGTCATGTTTTTCAGTTTGTAAAAGTTTCGTTTCATTGCAGAGCATGCAGTCAATGGCCATATGCATTTTAGAATTGACAGCTGTCTAATATTCATCTCAACCCACATTAAAATGTAAAACAAAGAGGACACTGCCTTAACTAATCATCAACACTAATCTGGCTAATAAAGCTGTGTTGACTAGCGATGAAGATGAGATGTGACACACCCACCCCAACTAAATTTTCTGTGATATTGTAATTCTCAGTGTTTGCCTTGGAAACGAAAGACTTTAAGGATTTTTTTAACCTGGACAGTGACTGCAAAGACCTTTTTAAAGACATACAGTATATTCATTCAGACAAAAAACAACATTCATGATGAAATACAACTTTTACTCCACACATGTTCCTGTATTTGAACTAAATTTTCCTATTTTTAACTGATGATCAAAATGATGATTTCTAAATTAATTTATTGACATTGAATAAATATATATGTGTAGCCTTAGGTTCTATTTATGTATTGAGCTGTTTTATTTTTCAGGTCTGACACACCCCTGATCTACAAAGCTGTCCCCAGCTGGTTTGTGCGGGTGGAACACATGGTGGAGAAACTGCTGGACTGCAATGGAAAGTGCTACTGGTAAGATCTTTTCTGAACTATGTGATAACTGGCTTGGAGTTCAGTGACAGTAAAATGGCAGCGATGAACTCTTTCCCAAACAAGTAGTCTTAAATGCTTGGAGCCAAGACAGATATCAGATACAGTCCCAAAACAATTACATCTGCAGTGCTGCACCACTACATCAAGTCATTGGCTTGTCTCTGCAGGACAGTCATCACTGGGTGGAGAAATCATGAATGGGAAGGTAATACATTTCAACTGAAAGAGGTTGCCGTGTCTTTACTAAAATGCTCAAGGCATTTTACCCTCTTGTTACAGAAGTTAAGCTCACAGGGCCAACTTTTTTTTTGTAGAAAACATTAGCATGGTGCTAATTGTAAAGAAAAAATAAATAAATAAAAGCATCAGCATGACAGCTTTGCTAAGTGGTATTACCCGTGGTGCTCCCAGTGCTCTTTCCTGAGCCACAGTAGCTGCCTCTGGTAATGGGACTGTCAAACTGAGATGAATGACTAGCCGTTAGGAAGGTGAAGACACACACACACACACATATTGTGGCTGAGATGCACACGCCACTTTAAAGGCAACGGTCCTTATCTACAAAACTGGTTTTGTATAATCTCGGCCAGATAATTTGGAAAACCGAGCTGAAATGCATGTAGTCCATTACCCCTTACTCTTATAAGAAAGGTGGGCAAAATGTTGTTACAGTACAGCCCAACCAAACTGGCCTTTTCAAGCTATTCTGATTCTGAACATAATCATCAGTAGAGTTAGATCTGCCCTTTCTACAGCATTTTCAGCATGCAGGATATTTCATAATCCTAAAGAAGCTGGTTTACTGCTCTCTTGTGAGAAACAAGTCTAAGTTTTTATATCTTGACTACTAGTTGACTGAATGTTATTAGTTAAAAAGAAAGAAATTGCAATCAGTCTTTTCAGAACTGATGAAATTGTAGATAAATAATAACAAGATAAGGACTTCACTTGCATTTTGAGTGAAAATTTTTTTACAGTGACATTCAAAGCTAACAATGGCAAAATTCAAAAGAAAAATGTATAATCCATGGATGAAAGTATTAAAAACATGTAAATAAATGGATAACTGCACATTGTCATGAAGAGGAGAGAGTACTTTTTAACATTGCTGATGACCACATTCTCAGTGATTTTCTTAATTTCCTCTTTATTCAGTGGACACTCGAGCTGAGTGTCAATAGTTACATGATGTCTCCAGATGCCTGTCAGAATGAGTTAATGACTGATAGAGTGCTCATAGGGAAGTTAATATCTTTTGAGGCTCAAAGTGAAGAAAGTTTAGCCTTATTAACATCATTTCAGGACATTAAGACTTTGACAAAACATGCTGAATACCATCAAGTCCTGACAACAATTTGGATGAATTCAATGAAGAATCTGGATGTTGTGTCCTCTTACACTGCTATATTATCTGCCAAGAAGGTTATGTTTTTTCCTTTGTTTATCTACACAAAAAGTGGATTTTTATATTTTGTTTTTCTTATTTTTTTTTGTCTTGGTTTAACTTAGATTCCATAAAGTTTTTGTGAGTGATCTGGAAAGAATTGTGGACACAGGAATTTTTAAAAGGATTCTTAACAAGCTGCTTGGCCGAGGTCAGCGCTCTCCAAGTGCTTTTCAGTCACAATGTAGACATCATTAACTACAGTATGTAGCTACACGTGTGATGCTGCTTTCCAGCGAAGGCATCTTTCAAGCTGTTGTTGTTCACAACCTCTCCATTGATTTAGTTCTTCCTGTTGTCAGTAGTCTCCTGTTTGCAGGTTCCAGCAAGCACTGGCTTGGCTCTATATATCCCATTGTCATTCGCAGCATTTATGTAGATGCAGCTATTTGATCTTTAATCTGATAAATGACCAACATTTTAGGGGGTGCAGAGATTTAACAAAGGTAGAAACATGGTGACGGCAAAGGTCTTTGATGGCCTTTTTTTTATTTGAAAGATTTTAGTAGAGTTGAGGTTTGTTTCATATCTTTCAATGCAATCTATTCCGGATTAGTAAATCCATTGAGGACAGGTCAGTCTCCCTCACAGGCTCCTGGTCTGCTGCTGGACAGAGCATAGAATGAACTGAGCTGTAAAGATCCACCTATACTCTCCACTTGTTCAGACAGCAGCAGATGCAGGTCCGAGTGGTTATGAGTTTGTACTGACGTTAGGATAACCAAAACTTTTCTTCTTCATTTATATTTTGCGTAGATTAGCAGGATTTTATTAACAATGTGCCAGACTATAGCCTACTCCATGGAGCACATGTACACACCTAGGGCTACAGGTGAGCTAAATGCTAAATTAACAAGCACCTACTAACCTCCAGAGAGATGTAGCAGAACTATTGTCACCTGAAGGAGGGAAATTCAGTTTGTCAGTGATGAACTTTATCATCTAAAGAAAGCAGCATCGCCTCTTTCAGCAACAAATAGACGCACGTCTGACGTTAATTTTAGTCGGTGAGCTGGCGAACACCTGTCGGTACTAAAGGAGAGCATTGATTAGCCTAGTAGTGCCCAATTCAGGCGCACAAACATACATGTAGTGGAGTCCCCCTTTCTCAACACCCTTATTGAACCAAGCAAGGAAGTGGGGATGATGGTTCTCTCATTTAAACTGCACATCTTTTGGCTTTAACTTCAGTTAAAGAGAGTAATCTGCATGCCTTCCCCATGCAGCCCTCCTATTTGCAGTGTGCTCCAGGGTACGTGTGCGGGTCAGTCATGCTTTTGTGCCTGCAGTTATGGCGCTATTATACAGGTATTCCTTCCATGGACCCATTATAACCAAGTGAAAAATAACTTCTATGCATACATACATGCATAAAGGTTAGGAAAAACAAAAATTAGAACAATGTTTAAAAAAAAAAAAAAATCATGGGGTCAAAATGTTACAGGTAAGATAAACAAACTGGGGTTGCCCTTGGAAGAAGATCTGTGCCAAGGACTACTGCTTGTAAATGATTGAGTAAGACTTTCCAGCATCTGCAGCTTACATTTGAACTATTAAAGAGAGCTGAATTACAGATCAATAGTCTTCTTAATACAACTTTGTTGTGCTTTTGGATTAATAAAGGGTTGAAACCGTGATTCTGCTCCGGTGCAACACAGATGAATAAACTTTGACAAAACTTCCATAATGAGTTACAGTTGCTTAGCTATAATGGGACATTCACTGAGTCATTTAACCCAATCTTTTATTAATTCCTTATTTTTTGTCATTCTCCCTTCCTCTGACTCAGCTGGCTTCACTGGCCACATCTTCTCCCCATCTGTTGTTTGAATCCAAGCCTGTCATCTGTGACTTATGCTGGAAGCCTTAACACGTTAAATAAATGTTCTGTCTTAAACACAAGACTGTATACTTTAAATTCTACGTTTAGCATAAACTGAGAAAAGGAGGGTAAAGAATAGAGACTTGGTGTTGAGCAGCAGCAGAAGAGAAAAAAAAAGAGGAAAAAAAATCATTAAATTGATATATTAGGTGCCTAAATAGAAATGACTCCTGCAAATGGGAATTGATGAACTCTTTGCTTAGCGCGTGGATCCTGGCGACGATTTATACTCCCCACTGCACTGTTCTCCTGAGCAGCAGCAGCAACAGCAGCAGCAGCAGCATGGCCTGGTGCAGCAAGAAAAATGAGAGGAAATACAGAAGATTGAGAGATGGTGAATTAGAGCTGGAAAGCAGCTCAGGCAAAATGGGAGAAGGAAAGAAGAGAATAAGGCAGTACAGAGGAAGATGCCTTGGAGGAGATGTTAACCTTTATAGCTAAGCTTCATAAGGAAAGAACTTTAAGTTTATTTTCATGGCTAAAAATAAAGAAGTGGAAGCCAATTCAGGAAAGAGAGGATATTTGGTCATGAGAAACTTCACTGCACATTCATGTACAAGATATGTGCACTCTTACTCTCAAAACAATGTCTCTTTTGAAGTGTTGGTTGAAAGGAAATTTACAATTTAAAACTGAATAAAAGAGAAAAGTAACTTCTGAGTTTGGTATTTGGTTGTTGCCATCTTGGACAGTCAGTCAGAGTTAAAGTGATCACATTTGGAGTCCACGTCTTGTGTCCATCAATGTTATTTCAGTTATATGGACTTCTCAGACACAGTGGCTTTATTCAGTTTGATGATGAGGATGATGATGCTCTATGGTTAGACGAATCTAAAATTCTTTGTGCATGACAGCTCCATCTGTAAAAATCACAGAAAGAACATATATTTAAACATTTGTACAATTTGTGTGTGGACAACAGTTTTGGATCGGTAAGATTTTGTATTTTTTATTCTGAATTGCTGTTTCTTATGAACTTGGTGACAACAATTTTCCTCTGTATTTTACTATTCTATTCAGACATGTGAAAGTACATCATAATCTGTTTCTGCAGGGTTCCTGAGTTTGTGCGTGAAAAGCGTTTCGGAAACTGGCTAAGAGACGCACGAGACTGGGCAGTTTCAAGGAACCGTTACTGGGGAACACCAATCCCCCTCTGGGTCAGCGATGATTTTCAGGAGGTCAGCACAACAAACACACATTTAAATGGTCTTAATGCTGCTAATGTGTCTTGGTATTCTCTAGAGATCACTGTTTGTCTGTGGCATAAAGAAATACTAAGTCACTAATTCTTCTCTGACGGAGCTGATAGTAGCGTTGGCGACACTCGGCATAATCTGGGCTAAGCACAACCAGATATGATTAAAAATTAAGAAACTTTTATTAACCGTAGAAATGAGCTTTGTATGAAAACTATCTTGTACCTAAATTTCCACATTTAAAATTTAAATATCGCTGACCTTTTTGACATGAACATAACTACACATATCTGGTCTGTTTTGTGTGTGGAGGTGTGTGTAGGAGAGACTTGGTTACATAGCAGAGTTAGGTGATCGTGGTGTGGAAAACTGAGCACAGCATAACTCTGAGCTGCATTCAGTCAGCGCCCCTCAGGCACCATCAAACAGTGCCTCCATAAAGTCAGCAATGAATGATTCATGAATGTAAACAGCAAATAAACACGCATCAAAATATGTTTGGTTTCCTGTCAAGCCAGTTAAGACAGCATCAGAAGGTTTCAAGACAAACAGTTATTGAGGTTTAATGGAAAGAAGACATGGGAAATAAAGGGAGGATGGGGAAGGAAGGAATTAAGCAGCCAAGGAGATGAGGAGGTGAAAAATGAGAGATGAAAAAGAGGAGGAGAAAAATCGATGGAAGGAAAAAAAAAAAAAGAGGCAGAGAAGCGAGCCAAACTGTAAATGTTTGTCTTATTATGGATATATGTTGCCAAACTCTGCTGGCTACAGGATGTACACTGAACTGAATACAGATGTCAGAATTGGGTTATTTGAGCATTTGAAAAATGAAGAGTTGGTCCCTTGGCTGAAAGAGGGACAGCAAACGACCTGCTTGCTGGAAATAGCATTGTGACTGTTTCCAGAACACTTGCACTCCCTGGTGCCTCCTTCACACACCCTTCAGCAGCAAACCACACTCCCATATCTAAAGCCGTAAGCATCTTTGCGTCTGTGTTACTCTGTGTGTGGCTGTATGTTTTCTGTCTCGGTGTCTTATTGTTCTGTTTCCCTGTCCGTGGCTTGTCTGGGTGTGTTTGCCTTTACTACGCCCTCTTATATGTCTAACGGTGAGGTGCAGGACTGTATCTGGGCCATGTTACCTGGCATTGTGATAAAACTAGAACAGAGACTACAGGTTATCTCTCTGAGGAGACCAGATAACACACTTTATCATACTTTGTAAGGTGAAGTTACTCGGGAAGTGCATTGAAGAAGGCCTACTTTTAACTGTGTTTCTGATGCAGAGGTTCAAACAAAGTTAATATTTAATGACAACTAAAAGCAGGAATGAGCAATTTCCTGTCAGGGGACAAATAGTCTACTTCTTCCTCCAAATAACCCCTATTCAACAGAAACTTGGATTCTCAGAGCTAAACGTGTTGAACTGGCCAGAGTGTAAATTTTGTGCACATTAGGGTTCAATAAAGTATACCCATATGTTCCTCCAACTAGCAATGCCAACCAGATGGCCGTGGGCAGTTGTATGTGTACCACTTGAATTATGCACGCACCTTTCTCTGACCCACACACAGATAGTGATATTATATATATATATATATATATATATATAATACTATCTAATCTAATCTGTAAATATGTATCTAAAATGTATAAAATCAGTACAAATCAACAAGAGGAGCAGGATACATTCAATGAAGAATCCATGGTGTCTTTGTTTTATTGGTTTATAATGGACATCAGGTCATTCAATGTCTGTGTACAGACACAGTATTCATGTACCGTCATTATCTCTCTCACACACACACACACACACACACACACACACACACACACACACACACACACACACACACACACACACACATAAACACACAACTACAATGTATAAAGTTTATAAAACAAACACACAACTTTATACATTGTAGTTAGGGTGTCTTTACATATCAGATAACATGTTCATCTTTGTAAAATGTCTGCCACAATTGGGCGCTGGCTATAGCTGCACTGGCACCCATCATTATTTCTTCAGTTGAACTATCAAACTGCTTTTACTTGTCTGCCAGGTAAAAGCAGTTTGATAGTTTGATAATGCTTCAGTACGCAAATGCACTGTTATGTATAGTTTAAAATCCATACAGCTTTGTTGATGATTACGTGTTCAGTTGAACTCTGCCCGGAATAAAATGATTGGAAACAAACTGAATATCATCTTACTGAATAATTTTTCTTTTAAAAATTGTGTTTCTATAATTTAACAGTTTCTTTTTTTTGTTTGAGTGCTGTTTTGTGTTTTTGTTCACCCAAGTTATGCTGTGTGTGTATTGTTTATATGCATTCATCAGGTGGTGTGTGTGGGGTCAATAGCTGAACTGGAGGAGCTGACAGGAGCCAAAGTAACTGATCTACATCGGGAAAAGTGAGTCAGCCAATCAGCCATTTGAACACATACGGAGTCCATCAGTGTGTTTTGTTTTTTTTATACTTGAAAAAATTGATGCGAATTATTTTAGTCTTAACAAATTGCTGTTTTTGATATAAAATTAGTTCATATCAGTACATTTAATATGTAACCTGAGCACCCAAAGAAGTTAAAGCAGCACAACATCTTGAACATTTTCTTGCTGTCCACATCATCAGGCTTACTTTGTTATAGTTTCAAATCACTTTCATAATCATGTTAAAAAAAAAAAAAAAAAAAAATGGAAATGTTGCATAATTAAACAGTGGCTGCATTTTGTAATGATTAAAGTTGCAGCTGAGGGTTTAAGCACCTTCCAGGGTTTGAGTGAACAAAGTTAGAATGATCCAAAAAGTCAACATCCGTGCGATATATGTGCTCATTTTTAACAGTAAATGTCTCCGTTTTCCCTTTTTTAAGAGCCCTAGTCCCACCAGAAAGTAACACACTTAATCCCCCTCACCTTCTAACTAGGTGGCACTAAGTAAACGTTTCTGTGTAGCTAATGAGACACTGAGCAGTTTTCTGGCTGGTTTGTTTAGTTGAGCCAGGCTAATAAACCAGGGTTGTCTAGATCTGGTCCTGGAGGGCCACTGCCCTGCCGCTTTTTGGGTGTTTTCCTGCTTAAAACCGTCTATTTTGTGGTATAGTTTTTCATCAATGTTTTTTCATTGTGTCAATATTAACTTAAAAATTACAGGAAAGTATGTGATTTTATTTATTATATGTATTTGAATAAAATGTATAATTTTGTAGCCGTGGTTGTGTCCCGTGGCATGCACACATTCATTAGTGTTGTTAAGCAAGGAACCCAACTAAAGATTTGATAGAACTACATAATAATGAGAGGGTCTTAATGTAGCTGGCAGGCTGTATGGAGATGACTGGCTTCCTGTCAGCTGCTTGAATGTTACTAAAAGTTAGTGTTTTACCTTTGCATGAGCAATTTAAAAGAAAAAAAAAACTACCCATCCAATCCCAGCAAACAAGTACTCAGGTTCTGTGGACTCTGTTGCACATAAAAAAAAAAAAAAATCATTTGATCTGTCTAAACGGAGAGCAAACACTTCACAATAAGTTTCATATGAAAGATATATGGATCACCATAAAAAGTGTCAAGTGGTCACCTAATGAAGATTATAGCTCTGTACCTATTGTAAAACATTTTAAACCTCCAGAAATGGCACATTAACAACTCACGACTCACAAAATAAGTTTACCTCTTTTTGGAAAATGTCCTTGTAAGCACTCTCCCTTCCCTCAGCAGGCCTAAAATCCAAGCTATTAGGAGAAGCATAGTACTGCTACAGTGCAGATTGTTTTCAGAAAACTGAAGTTAATTTACTTTATGATCTTTAACTTGTGTTTTAATTAGTTATGTTGTTGTTAAAAGCAGTAAAGCTGCATCAGACTTGTTTCTTCAGCACAATTTACTAAAGAAGATTTTTTTCACCAGATGAATCATGAATCTGAAAGGATAAATGATGTCTCTGCATCTGAAAGCAGCAGCTCAAGTGTATTTAGAAAGTCTAACCACTTAAAAAGCCTGGATGCCCATAAATGTTGTGTACAACTGAACACTTTCTCTTTCTGTCCATGTTTTGTCTGTCCAGCATTGACAGCCTGACAATACCATCACGATGTGGTAAGGGTGTGCTGCGCAGGGTCACAGAAGTGTTCGACTGCTGGTTTGAGAGCGGCAGCATGCCCTACGCCCAAGTTCACTACCCATTCGAGAACAAAAGGGAGTTTGAGGACACGTTCCCAGCAGACTTCATCGCTGAAGGCATCGACCAGACCAGAGGATGGTAAACTGTGGATGAGACACTGAGACTGATGAACAGACAATGGCTAGGTTGCTAAAATGAACTATTGGCATCGTCAAGTTAACCAAATGTTGTCCTATCTTTTTTTTGCAGGTTCTACACCCTTTTGGTTCTCTCCACAGCACTGTTTGGAAAACCACCCTTCAAGAACGTCATTGTTAATGGACTTGTGCTTGCTAGGTCAGTCTTCTGACTTCACAGACAACTTTGATTAGAACCAGGAGTACACTTTCAAAAAGAGGATTAATTCTTATGATGTGTGATAAAGTGTGCTATAGATAAAGTTTGATTTGATTTAAGCCAATGTATCTTGTTGATTCAGTATCAGATCCACCAGTGAGTGTGATCATTCAGACTGGTTATTTAGGATAGTAACTGAACCTTTTAGCAAAAATCTTATTTTAGAGAGACTTAAAAGTTATTAACATCTAAAAGTTATCATTGCCTCATGCTCTCACTCAGGCTGTTTTGTACATGTCACAATTGAAATCAAATCGGCCCGAATAATTTCCCAGTTCTTTCCAACTTATAGATGAATGGAGTTACTTTGGAAATTGGCACCTTTTGTTACCTAAGTGCAATGATTATGAATCAATCTGTTTTAATTGAAAATCAGTTCTGAATCAAATCGTCCCCCCAAAAATAGGAATCAAATTAAAACTTGAGTTGTTGTTAGATACACATCCCTAATAGATAATATCTGTTGTTAGTTATTGGTCCAGCAGGAGGAGTGTGGCTCTTTCTCTGTCTTCTACTAGCTTGACTTTAATTTCGGCTTATCTGGCTTTTCAGGTTGCATTTATGTCTGCAAAGCACATTGTAAAAGTGTTGAAAAGTGATGATGAATAAGTATTTATTGTTGTAACAACTATTATTATACCCTGCTAACCACCTTCTTTTTTTTCTGCCCTCGTCATCATCAAGCCTTTACTCAAATTACTCTTTAATGTGTGCTGTAACATTTAGCTTTCAGAGGTGCTCTACAGCAAGGCTGCTTGTTCTCAGCCCTGGGGTCTAAATGTCGCTCTGAGCTCACAGGCCTGCTGACCTGGAAGGACTTGGCTAATTTGAATACCAAGTGCATGGTTCCCAACATGCTACTTTGTGCATGCATGCGTGTTTATGTGCAATAATGCCTTTGCTTGTCTTATTCTTGCAGCGATGGACAGAAGATGAGCAAGCGTAAGAAGAACTACCCAGATCCAGGACTGATTGTGCAGAACTATGGAGCGGATGCCCTCAGGTCAGCTCTGTGCTTGAGTATGACTGTGTGTATCTTCAAAACGTGCTTTTGCTTGTGTGTCGGTTGTAGGGTTGTGTGCTACCTCATGTTATAAGCAGGCACGGCTCTAAAAGGTCTGAATTGTTGTCAACACTTAACATGGTATCGTCCCTATTCCTGCACACACTAGTGCATGCTGTGCACTTGTCCTCCTTAGTACATTTTCTCCTTTGCCCTGAGCAGTAAGTGTTCTACGGCCATATGGCCTGATGAATAAACCACTATGCAGTTGCACCATATGCTCACATACACACTGAAGTGTGAGTTGCTAAGATAAAGAGCAGAAGGCGACAGTCTGTTTCTTTTCTCTACTTCTTCAAATTAAAGTTGCACCACACACCCATAATGGCAGGATGAGCAGCAGCAGAAGATGTTGAGTGAGAAGTGAGCATGTGATAGGCTAAAACAGACACTTACAGATTTTATTTTTTTTATTTTTTTATTTATTTTTTTTAGATTTCCAAACTTTGGTTAGGTGACAGCAAATCTTCACCTTTATTCATTCTAAGGCATCTTAAGTGTTTTTCAGAGTGTCTGGTATTGACATAATTTCTGTCCTGTTGCATGAAGTTGCATCATTTCAGCTTCGAGCTTCCAGAATGAAACTAGAAACATTGCCCTCATCAGCCAGAAGAGTCAGTGTTTACGTCTTCTTTTCCCCTGCTTTGGCCATTAACAGACTTGTCCTCCAAGTCAAGGGTCCATGCAGTGTAGGCTTTTCTTGTTTCCTGTGTTTGTGTCTCCTCTTGCTCTTCTGGCTTCTCTCACCTTACTTAGGACAGAGAAATCGATCTCGGCACATCCTAAAGGATGTCTCAATTCCTAACATGCGTCTGGAAGTTGGAGGAAGGCTAAAAGCTTGTAATCACAAGAATCCTTTGGATTTTTTTTCAGTATCTGTCTTGTATAGAAGCACTGGGAATATTTAACAGTAAATATATAGATCGCCATTTACACTTTTATACTAATCTGACATATTAAAATGTAGCTGAAACTCGTTCTTTGCCTGACTGGATTAATAAAACATGGAGTTGACATGTAATGATGTTATGGATGTTCCTCTTTAGAAGATACATATTTGATGCTTCTTAACTCAGTACTTCAGCAGATTCATTCAGTCAGCTCTGTTTCAAGATGAGCACCCAAGATCAGTCACTAGATCAGAATATAACCAAATGTGATGTTTAGATAGATCCTATACCAAATGTCATTAGTAAGGTGTTTGTAAGAAATCTGGTCAGAATTATGCAGATTTTTTAATAAAGGCCACAAACATTAGTGAGGCAACAACAAAACGTGAGCTATGTATGTGTCAAGTTTCTGATAGCTCATTTAAAAACAAGAAAAATAAAGAGATTTTTATTTGACAAAATACATTAATGAAAGGGAATATTATACTTCCTGAAAATGGATCCTGAAGGCAGCATGTATACTGTAAGTAGAAGAAGAAGAAGAAGAAAGAGCTTAGACTCCAAATTCACCCTTGAGACACACCACAACAAAAAGGGTGGTGATGATGAGGAATATTCCCCTGTAGAGACATTAAAAACAACTTTCCTGCCAAATAAAATTTAAACCACTATAAAACTGCCCCTTGAGGACCAACAAAATAATTTCCCCTTTTCAACTGTTTAAAATCACTATTTCACTCAAATGTTTATCACTGTGCGAGAACTGTAAAACAAAGCTCCTTATTTTAGGGCATGTCAGCGTAATCTTTAAGCAACAAAGTGAAGGAAAGAGCATTTGTGAAATGCCCAGTGATAAAACACCAATTTTCTTTTACAACTGCTGTGTAATGACAAGACTAAGTAAACCTTTTCTTTACCTCATACACTCTTGTGGAAGGTTAAAGTGGGACTTGAGCGATAACATGTTTGGTTAAATATAACCTCTTTTCTGTTTTACATCTATCTCACTTTCAAATAGTAGGGGTGGGAAAATCGAATCAAAAAATCGAATATCGGGATTTTTTTTGCTTCACAATTTTAAAATTGATTTTTTTTTTTTTGGTTACAAAATCCTTTTTTTTTCTTCTTCCAAATAAAAATAATCCATCATAAAATTTTTGTCATTTTTGTTTTGATTGATCTTTTTACTTGTTTTGTTGGGCATTATAGCAACAGAATGATGGTCTGGCTACTGTTGTTTTTTCCTAACTGAAATCAATAAAAATGACGAACAAAAAAACAAAACCTTTATACATTTTTTTGTTTGTAATCTGCAAAAATCAGCAATATTGAAGAATTGTAAGAATTGCAATTTAAGTTGAATCGGCACCCAAAAAAAAAAAATCGGAATCGAATTGAGACAAAAGCATATCGTCACAGCCCTATCAAATAACACTTTTTCTCTTTTGATCCCTTCACATATAAAGCTGGCAGCTCTCATGCACACAGCATGCACACATTTAAGCTTTTGCTTTTAAGATACAAGGTGTACACTGGGTAATTCTGCTCATGTGATCAATCATTCTGTTTCCCTGTGCAGACTGTACCTCATCAACTCACCTGTGGTGAGAGCAGAGAACCTGCGTTTTAAAGAGGAAGGTGTGCGAGACGTGTTGAAGGACGTTTTCTTGCCGTGGTACAACGCCTATCGATTCCTGGTGCAGAACGTACAAAGGTTACAGATGGTATGTTCAGCAAAGTCATAGATGCTGTCCTCCCCAAACTGTTTGTCCTGAAGAAAAGTGATGGCAGCAAATATCAACTAATAAATTACTGGGTAATCAGTGCACCAAATGTGGTTTAAAAGAAATGGTGAATCTATGTTTCAACAGCAAAAGTAATAGCTTTAGCTAATTTTCTATGTGACAGTTCTACTGTTGGTGTTTCAGTGCATTTAGAAAATCTCTTTTCAATATTGGAATGTTTTCAATTCACTAAATAAAATTTATAATGGGTCCCAGATCTGGACAATTTCTGAAAGGTAACAAAACTTAATGTGCTCTTCTGTACATGTGTCTTGTTAAGAGCCACTTGATGAATAAAAATCCAGGACGAGAATTTTTTTATTGCATGTCATTTTTACAAAAATAGCATGCAGGAATATTTTCACCAAGTGGGATCAGTAAAAGCAAACATGCAGCTAGATATAGCATGTGGCTTCACTAAGTCCAAGAAAGTGGACCACATCAATCCAGTTCTGAGGTCTTTACACTGGGAGATTTTATTAAGAGAAAGGCTAAAGGCCTCATTCTGAATTCATTTTGAGTGATAAATATTCATTTTTCCTCTTTTGTTGTTTGTTAACTTGACAGGAGGATGGGATTCAGTTCCTGTACAATGAAAACACCCTGAAGCAGAGTGATAACATCATGGACAAGTGGGTTCAGTCCTTCACACAATCCCTCATCCAGTTCTTCAAGGCTGAGATGGACGGTGAGGCAGCCATGTTCCTGTCCAGTCTTATTGCTGCCCTGCAGTAATGTAACAAGAATTTACTGCCACCTGTATTATTTTCCTCTGGCTTTTGTATCTTTAATGTCTTGCAATTGTATAAAAACAGACAGTAGGGACGCACTTCAATATCTGCGGCTTTAGTACCAGCCGATACCGATCCAGATGTCTCGTTTTGCACCCATCCTCGAAATACGAGGCTAGAAAACTGTCAGAATCTTCATAAATAAGTAGGATATAGTAGTTTTGGTGGATTAGTTCATTACTGTGACAAGCCACCTATATGCCCAAAATAAGGTTTTATTGCCAAGATGATGCCAAATTTGGATTTGAAATAGCATGCATAATAACTTTCCTAAAAATAAATAATTAAATAAATGTTAAGTAAAGTGGAAATTTTTAAATAAAGGAAAACAAAAAAAAGAGAATACAAATAATGGTTGTTATAACTACTTAAATTTAAAGTAGCTATAATTGCTCATAGCAACACTGATTATAATTTTAAACCCTAGAAATAATCAAGTAAACATTCAGGAGAGTTTACTAAGTGAACTGCTTTGCCTCAGTCACTGACTGGAGCCAGGCATGGGAGCCATCCTACTGGGTGATGCAAAGTCTGGTGGGGTTCAGGACATATGGCTCCAACCCCATCTTATAAATGGAGGATACCACTTTCCAATATTCCCTCCTCTGGTCCAGCACCTCCAGGAGTACAGGTAGTCTTCACAAACTTTAAATAAATGATGCTGGTAAAGCAGCGTACCAGATCAATAGTTCACCTGAAGCCTCTTGCAGAAATTGCAACATGAACTGCGTATATTATGGGCATTCAGATCTCTTGGAGAGACAATCAGTGATACACTGCAGCCTCTGCGTCTCCCCTCCAGGTCACTTAGCTTAGCCTTTAACTTCTTGTTATCAGTGTGAAGCTGAGTGCATAAAGTTTCTACCTCCTCCAGCCGCTGGTGAACAGTTTCAGCATTTTCTTCTAGTGACAACCGTCTGTTGTGGTGGCTAGTGATGATCGTTTGTTGTCAAATTTGTCATTAAATTCATGGAAGGATGTCTTGAGCTCCCATAGCATGGCTGATCTGTGGCCAGCTTGGAGAGCTATAACGTCACATGAACATTTGTGTTGGACTTTCCATCTGGTTTAGCGATTTTCAGACCCATTGTGAGCATTTAACCCAACTCTTAATGTCTTAAACAATAAAACTAAACAAGAAATAAAAACTGGTATCTGTACCAGTACGTCCTTGGCTGACATTTTGTATTTGTTGCAGCTTATCGTCTTTACACTGTTGTGCCTCGCCTGGTGAAGTTTGTGGACATGCTCACTAACTGGTATGTCAGGACCAACCGACGCCGCCTGAAGGTGAGAGAGTACAGCTCTAAATTTATGATTGTAAAGTCTTAAAAGAAAAACATGAGTGGAAGTATTTTGTATTTCATGAATCAGAAATATTACAGCCGAACATAAACTAACACTGCATGAAACACACAGAGGAAGTCGTCCTGTTGGAAACCATAAATTCAAACTTCTCTGAAGTGACTTTATCATGTCCTCCAGTTTTACAGCAGGGACTTTGTGTTCCTCCCTGTGAATCTTTGGTTGACTTTCACTGGTGGTTTGTACCTGTAGCGGCATCTCTACATTTTTACATGCCATCAGGGAAAGGACTTATTGATGTGTGTGTGTGTGTGTGTGTGTGTGTGTGTGAACTTTATAGGGTGAAAGTGGCACTGAGGACTGCCTGTGGGCGCTGGAAACCCTCTTCAGCGTTCTCTTCTCCATGTGCAGGTTGATGGTGAGTCATTTAGTTTTATGTCCAACAGAGATGGAGAGCAAAAAGTGACGGGAAAATTTTCATCTGGTGAGGTTTTGCTTTTGTGTGCATAAGAGAAGTAAGGACTCGATGCTGGTATGCAAGAGATGTGTTTGTGTGCTCACACAGTCATGAATAATGCATGAACAGTAGGAGTTTTTATTTATAACACGTTGAAGATGTTTGCATGTGAGGCATGAGGCACGCTAAGAGGCAGTTAGCCTAGCAAAGATCAATACAGATCCGCTGTGAGCTATACAAATTAATTAGCCGTGGTTGAAATGGAGGAGAATTGCATTAGAGGAAACCTCACAATGGCACCATTCTGTTTCAACTTTTGCACCTATTGATTGGAAAAAAAGGCAGAAAAAACATGCCTCAGACTTTCAGACCTTTTATGTCAGAAAATGTAAATTAAGCACAATAACAATCTCCATACTTCTAATCTCTCATGTTTACTTGCTTTTTCCTCTCCTCCTCAGGCTCCCTTCACACCCTTCATTACAGAAATGATGTACCAAAATCTGCGGCACCTAATTGACCCTGCCTCTGTTGAAGAGAAGGACAGCAGCAGCATTCACTATCTCATGCTGCCTCAAGTCAGGTTAGAAAAACGTATTCAAGAGGATGTAGTGTGAAATGACTTGGTGTTATAGTCATCATTGGTACTTTGAGCCAAAGTTTTGTTTTCTCTAAAGTGGAAATTTTGACATTTACCCAAAAACCCGTAAAAAGGGGGGGGAGGGGTCTGTAAACATTAAGCCCACAAATGTGTCTTTTTAATTAAAAGGTGTTTATTTGCAGGGATTTTGCCCATGACAAGGATTAAAGGTGAAAACATTTATAACAGGTTTCACCTGTTAACGATATCACCAAACCACAACAGAGTGATATATTATCCAAATCAAGAAACAACCTCATAGAATACTTTCCAGGTTGACAACCAAAGCAAAATGTGGCAAAGTGAGCAATCAACACCCAGCTGTCCTCATTGTCGATTAGCCTGCTCCTTATAAAGGCCTGACAAGATGGGTCCGGCTGGGAAGGATGAGGAGTCAGCCAATCCTGGACAGGGGATAGTGCAGCCAGCCAGCCAGCCAATCACAGGAACGGAGCAGTGCAGCCAGTTGTGGGAAGGAATTAAGACAGCCAACCAGTGGTTTAGAGGGGATCGCGCAGTCAGATTTACATGAAGTGGCTGAGGAACGTAACACCCACAGAAGATGATGTCACTAGCCCATTTCTGTAAGCCCCAAGTAGTCAGATAGTGATTTATTTTGGATAAATTTCTAATGATCATTCTGTCTTGTCAGTCATTGTTCTATTAATAAGCCTCGTTTAAGGACTCTCCTGTAGGTCTAATTTTTCCTCTATTTTTACAAGTGAATTAAACAAAAGTTAAAGGGGCTCAAATCATTGTTTTTGACAAGCAGTACTCTACAACAATAATGGCAAATTCCCAACCGTATCATAGTCCCTTTCCTCAAAGGATATCCACTCTTTATGTGGAGTATAAACAGGTTCAGCCACAGTACATGGCCTTACTTTGTCCAGCTGTACAACATTCTGAACTACGCAGAATAAAGACTTTTGAGGCTTTGGAGGCCACAGAAGTGAGAATATGACTGTCAGGTTTGACAACAGATTTTCTCTGTGCCCACTTCTGCTTTTCCTTAACTCCATCCATCCATCCATACGATGGAATACGATACATTCTCTAAACCTAAAGTAAGTTACTTCGTCCGTCTCTTTGGAGAGTTACAGGAATTTGTCTGCTCACGGCAGAGTGTGTGTAGTACTCTGACAGAACTGCATTGACACTGTCGGGATTGTCTGCTCTGCAGAGTGGATAGTGCTGATATGATTTTATTTCCTTCGCTTCATTTATGCTGGTAAAATGTGTGGCTTGGCAGCTCATCAGTTTTTAAGGAATGCCTGGGAGGAATATCTAATTACCCAAACTTAATTGCATCATATTTAACTATTAAAAAAGTTCTGACATGATTAAACATGGTTTAAATTTTTTGCATAATATAGAATAGTTTGTGTAATGATTCATATAATCTGCTCTGTCACTTATGCTGCCCCCAGTTCTGCTGCTTTATAAGCCACTTGTCCTTCCTGCTGTCAGATGGGACTATTTTACCCTCCTCCCGAAGGTCAGCATCCAATCAGGCGATGGGAACAGCTGCTCCTCAATCACCTCATTAAATGATTGGCTGTCACTGCTGTCCCTGCCCTGTCATTTTACTCCACTGTTGTGTGCATATTCTGAGGAACACACAGTTCAAGTAAATGAGAAAAACCAATGTGCCAGGATGCTCGTGCACTCTATGAGCTCACAGTCTGTTTGGGCTGATCAGTTTTAATTTGCATTAAGAGTTGGAGGTCTCAGTGAACCCTATTAATAGATGTTCCTAGAATAAATTTAAGGCAAATGATAGTTTTTAAAAGGTTGTCTGTATTCATAAGGAGTACAGCCTCTCCCATGCTTTATTATCCTTTTTCTCAATACATGACTGATCTTAATTTTTGATTTACTTCTAATAAGAAGGTGAGGATTACAGTCCCTGAACATAAATGGTATACTGAGTAAAGCTTAGCAAAATGTGTCTGTCTTGTCATATCAACTACTTTAGCTTTAACAAAACACAGCCATTGTTTATGTTGTAACTTGGGATAAAATGCATTTTAACACCAAAATCACTCTTGACTAATAATAATGCCTCAGATATGGTGATACTGCTAATTAATATGGTGCTCATAACCTCATGCATGTGTTTCATAGGGAATGCTTTATTGACAAGCGTATAGAGAGTGCCGTGTCTCAGATGCAGTCTGTGATTGAGCTGGGAAGAGTTATTCGAGACAGGAAGACCCTGCCTGTTAAGGTATTTCACCATCTACTCATATTTTACGCATATGTTTTCAAGTGCTGCAGTACTATATGATGTAGAATCAGACGAAGCAGCTTTCTGTCATAGTTCACTTATTATATTTGTCAAAGGAATTCTACAGAAAAAATTCTGGTAAAAGGATTTTCAAAAACAAAGTAAAACCAGACCTGATCTGAAATCATGTTATCAGAAATAGAACTTTACAATTTATGTATGAGTTGTTAGTAAACTGCACATTTTTGTTATTTTAAAAATCTGTTTTGTTTACAATAAATATTCAGCGGTAAAACGTCTTTTTTTTTGTACAGACTGTTTCACTTAAAATAGTTCAACTGTCACAGGTGTATTAAAAAAAAAAAGGGCTACATTTCAGGAAGAGGAATTTCTGCTTTTGTGCACGTTCAGCAACGCACAGTTGCAAAATACACCTGAGCTTAACTCCATACACTGAAATACTTGCTGATTTATTGCGTGTCATGTCTTCAGTGTTATAATGATGAAACATGCTTAACTTATATTGTGCTGCCATAATCTGAAATATTAAGAATATCATCTGTTTTAGTAAGTTCAAACTCACTAAAACTGAGTAAATTTGAGAATAACTGAGGCCAGGATTGGAGCTCATATTCTTAAAATTTCTGAATTACAGCCGTTTTATTGAAATACGTCAGGTAAGAAGAGGAACATAAGTAAATATATATTATTATGTTGGTTTATTGTTTTAAATTGCTCTTCAAGAGCTGGAAAATAACTATGATGCTCTCCATTAAAATATAGTCACTAATTAACATGTCAGCCAACTTTGCATGTTTGATTTTGTGCTTAAAGTGTTGCAGCTTTTTGCTTTTTGTTTCAGTACCCATTGAAAGAGGTGGTGGTTATTCACCAAGACCCAGAGGCCCTGAAAGACATCCAGTCCCTGCAGAAATACATCCTGGAGGTAAGGAAACCCTTTCAAAGTGCTCGTCGGCGGAGGATTTTTTTTTTTTTTTTATCTTTGTCCTACGAAGTGTTTTTCTGCAATCTTTTTGTGAGAGTTATTTACTTTCAATGGTACTATTAAACTCTCAGTTAAAAATGTAACATCACCTAAAACCACGTTTACACTCCAAAGCCACTTCAGCTGCATGTTGACTCAGTGGAGGAGGCGAACATCAGAGGTGGTTCATCTTCACACGCTGCTTGTATCCCTCAGCTGTAATTGAAATTTGTATGCCTGTTTGGTTCGGAAAAAGAGCATGAAGCAGATGTCTCGGAAAATGGTTTCACATTTGATCTACCCCATTTGACAGACTCTTCAAATGCAGAGTGCTAACAGGAACATTATGGGGGGGGGGGTTTTCTACCAGTGAAAGAACTACATTATTACTGTTAATCTGTGGGTTGACAGCAGTGATAATAAGGTCATCTTTAGTTTCAGTCACATATACCTTTCAGAGGATTTCTCAGTACAGTGTGGAGTTGTGTAAAAGTGTTTTATTTCACTCAGACTGAACGAGGAATACTCAGACTAATTAGTCTGCAAGGTAGTACTGCTAAGACAAAGTTTATGTGTTTTAAGAAACTTGAGTTCTTCAACTTCCTCTCACCATTGCTACTGAATTCTCTTGTGTCCCAATCTGAAAAGAAACTTGTCTCAGATGCAAAGTTGATTCCTCCTCCTAATCTCATATGAAGGTGTTGAGGAATGTTGAAGCAACCTTTACGGATTAAGGGACAGGTGGCAAAAAGGCTTTTGTTGCAACCTGCTGTTGGATGCTGTGAGCTTTATCTTTATAGAAGCCACTTCTTATCTGTTACTATGTTTGGCTTCTAGGGGAGGAAACATTTAACCTTACTAGTCTCTTGCTACCCCCAGTAAACAAGGTTTATCTGATCAGAATTGAGAATAGCCGAGGTCTTGGAGCTCAGATTGTCTTTGTACATTGCCATATTTATTTGGATTCTTTGAGGATTATCTTAAAACTATTGCAAAGTAATATTTTGACAAATGAGAATAAGACAAAGAATGTAGTTTAACTTTAAGCTCTATTGATCTGCTTGGAAAAAAGAAGAGCAATGTGTGTATTATGTGGTAGTCATATGTAACACTGGTATATTTGATCAATTTAACAACTTTAACTTTGAACTTTGGAGAGACAGAGCGTTAACTTTGAAAACGTACTGCATAAATCTAAACCCAGCTTAATCATATTGCAGCAAATGATAAATTCACTCCTGACAGATGTAAACTCTGAGTAGCACAGCGTGTTTTATTTGATTCTTGAGTCAAAGCAAGCTGTTGTTAAAAAGCCACGATGCTAGTTGGGAAGCGATCAGCTGCAAAGTAGGTGTGTTCTTGCCATCTGAATTTTTAGCTTTGCATAGCTTTCCCCCACTAAAGTGACTGTTGGCATCTCTCTGACAGTAAAGTCTCCACTGAGTTGAAGATACTCTGCAGAATATCAAACGAGTCAGTCCTTCAACAGACCAAAGCCTCAATTTACTATTGTACACCATCTTGTGTATTGCCCAACAAAAGCATGTATTTATCTTAGCCAGGTTAAACCAGGAGAGGTTTGAACAATGGCCTTTTTTTGCAGAGTTTGTTCTTCCTTTTATGCATCAGTTTGCTCTGTGTACAATGGCTTACTCCCACTATCCAGAACCATGCATGTTAGGTAGGGTTGCACCGATCCACGTTGTGCGAGTTACGATACAATACCGATATCTGAAATCTGAATATCTGCCGATAACAAATCTATTTATGAGCACATTATTGTAACTATGGTTGTTATTGCTGTTATAACTGTGTAAGATTTCATTAGGTTGTAATAGATTACCTATCCTTTCTGAAGTTACCTCACCAATACATGTGGCTCACTGACTCTTGACTTGTGGCTTGTGAAGCAGCCACTGCCTTTCTGAAAATGCAATCTAAACAAGTCATAATGATCCTCAACAGTGCAGATCTCTCCACAAACAAGAGCTGCATGCTGCTTGCGAAAACTTTGCTGTCGAAACGGCCATAACCGCCACCTGTCAGACATGCCAGTTTTGGCTAATTTCAGCTGCGCCGAAGTCTGACAAAGAGCTGCTCCGTTGGTAGCTCCGTATATATATTGAAAAAGAACACCCGCATTCCAGAGGCATTATTGTATTTTCACCATATACTGATGTATGAGATTGCCATTACTCCGTGCAATATTTAGGATAATGATTCCTTGCTAAAAAGCTAACTGTTACTGATTTGGCAACATAGCATGATATGTAGCGTGGGAACACTTTTTTTGGGGGGACGGCTTGCTGTCCTCTTGTCTTTGTACATTGAGTGCGGTTCTTGTTGAATAAACAGTGAGGATCACTGTTTTAGTGTAACAAAAATGTCACATTTTAACATTCACGGCATTTATTTCTTTTAAAACATGTCCGAAGCATGTCATCAAACACATCTGCGCTAGCTAGACTAGTGTGGTATCGGTTGTGGTGTCTGTACACTTTTATTAATACCAAGTACAAGTACACACAATTGGTATTGAGCATCCCTAATGTTAGGTTAATTGATCAGTCTAAATTCTCCCTAGAAATGAATGTGGATGAATGGTTGTTTATCTCCCAGTGTTGGCCTTGCAGTGATCTGGCAACCTGTCCAGGATGTACCCTGACTCTCGCCTGGAAATGCTCCAGCCCCCTCAAATCCTGAATTGGATTGAGCGATATAGAGAATAAATGAATGGGGTTATTTTTGTTCAATCTGTTCATTGATTGAAACCTGAAAAAATATACTAGGTTGGTGGTGGGTAGTTCAACTGGGTAAGTGGATGCCAAGAAGCTACAGGTAGAATGTGCAGGTCTGAGTCCTGGCCTGAGGCCCTCTGCTGCATGCCACATGTCATTCTCTGCCCTCTCTGATTGTGACACCCCCCCCCCCACCCCCTTTCCTTTCAAACTACTGTCAGATAAAGGGCACAATAGCCCAAAACATCCTTTAAAAAAAATTAATGAATAAACTGGGTCATAAATTTCATCCTCACATGGCCTCTAACTTTATTCTCAGCAACTGCTGTAGTTTGTCTCTGCTCTTAGTCAAAAAGTAAAAAATGTCAGAGCTCAGCCTTAACCTGAACAGTGTGATCGACTGAAAGAAGTGGATGGCAGGTCTGTGAGTGCAGCTATATTTAGCATCACCATTGCTTTACTACATATGATTGAATCATGGATTTTTTTTTAGGCTGAAAGATGAAACATTGCCTCAATAGGATGGTTGGCCCTTCGGAAATTTCAGATGGCCTTTTTCATGAGTGACTTGATGCTAACTGAATGCCTGCCAGTGGACAGCTTGTATATTAGTCTTTATAAATCATGCTCAGGGAAATAAAAAGGTTTTAATCTATCCTATACTGTATGTCACTTTGACTTCCAAGGTTAAGCAGCTTTCTTTATTTTTCTGTTTAATATTGATGTGTGACTGTGTGTGTGTGTGTGTGTGTGTGTGTGTGTGTGTGTGTGTGTGTGTATATATATATATATATATATATATATATATATATATATATATATATACATACACACACACACACACACACACACACACACACACACACACACACACACACACACACACTACCGGTCAAAAGTCACTAATTTATCATAATTCAAGTCATCTAAGTCCAACAAATAGCTTCAAATGGTACAAAAGTAACTGGTAAACTGCCAGATTACAACAAAAAAATAAGGTTAACCAAAATTTAAAAAAAATGTATTATGCAAAAAGTCCTTATTCCGGGACCAAATTATTTAAAGCTTTCCTGCAGCAATAAAAGATGATTGCCCCTTTAAATCTAATGCTAATTATTATTACAGGTGTTCCAACTTTGCTAGATTACTTACAACCCTGTCTGTTTGCATAAAAGCAGTGTTTGAACACATTTTGGTACCATAACCTGATGAGCATCAGTTGAACAGTTTTGTACTGCAGAAAGTGGTTTTTTGCTGCAAAAATGGCAAGAAAAAGGCAATTAAAACCAGAGGAAAAACAGACCATAATAACACTTAAAAAATATAGGCTTGTCCTACAGAGAAATTGCAAAGAAAGTCAAGGTGTCAGTGAGTACAGTTAACTGCACCATCAACAGGCAGTCAGAAACTGGGGCAAGCTCGGACAGGAAAAGGTCCGGCAGACCCAACGCCACAAGTCAATCTGAGGACAAGTTTCTGAGAGTTAACAGCTTGCGTGATAGGCGGCTCACAGCACAACAACTTCAAGCGCAACTTAATGATGGTCGAACTAAACAAGTCTCAGTTTCAACTGTGAAGAGAAGACTTTGAGCTGCAGGTTTAACAGGACAAATTGCAGCAAGAAAACCTTTGCTAAGACGTCAAAATAATAAGAAGAGGCTTGCCTGGGCAAGAAAACATTCCAATTGGACAATTGAATACTGGAAGAAGGTATTATGGACTGATGAATCAAAATTTGAAATCCTTGGGTTATCACGCAGGATCTTTGTTAGGCGTCGAGTAGGTGAAAGGATGGTTCCACAGTGTGTGGCATCAACTGTCAAACATGGGGGAGGAAGTCTGATGGTCTGGGGCTGTTTTGCTGGATCCAGTGTTGGTGACTTGTACAGAGTGTGTGGCACCCTGAACCAAAATGGCTACCACAGCATTCTGCAGCACCATGCAATACCCTCTGGTATGCGTCTACTTGGTCAGGGGTTCATTCTACAGCAAAATAATGACCCAAAGCACAAGTCCAAGCTATGCCAGAACTACCTGAAGAGAAAAGAGGATGCCAGGATGCCTCCTGGACGCCTCCCTGGTGAGGTGTTCCAGGCACGTCTCTCTGGGAGGAGACCCCGGGGAAGACCCAGGACACGCTGGAGAGATTATATCTCTCGGATGGCCTGGGAACACCTCGGGATCCCCCCCGCAGAGTTGGCAAATGTGGCTGGGGAGAGGGAAGTCTGGGCTTCCCTGCTTAGGCTGCTGCCCCCGCGACCCAACCCCGGATAAGCGGCAGAAGATGAAGATGAAACAATGCCATGAGTGTGTTCAGCTGTTATATCTGTCAAAGGTGGCTACTTTGATGAGTCAAAAGTTTGAAATAAATTTTGGTTTATGAATTGATTATGTACTTTCTTTTTTGATTGTTAGTACTATGCTTTAATTTCAGAATACAATGAGACATTAAACTGCACAAGTTTCAAGAAAAAAATTGAAAAATTTGGGTGTTCTAAAATTTTTGACCAGTAGTGTGTGTGTGTGTGTGTGTGTGTATGTATGTATGTATATACATATATATATATACATATATATATATATGTATATATATATATATATATATATGTATGTGTGTGTGTGTGTGTGTGTGTGTGTGTATATATATATATATATATGTATGTGTGTGTGTGTATATATATGTATGTGTTTATATATAATTTTTTTTCTGCCTATCTGCTACCTATTTACCTATAGTAGAAGGACTTTAAACTATTGTGTTGCTGTCTTAAGGAAATATTTTTTCATACTTTAACTCAAATTTCTTTACTTTTGCTTATGTTACTATAATAAATATCTATAAGACTGTTGTTAGTACCTCAACCACTGTAGACTCAGATGGGTAATTTACTGTTTTGTCCTTACTTGGAATTTTAACAAGCTGAGGAAAACGCCACTTGAGAGATGGTCTTTGACTATGCTATATTTTTCCTTTAACCCCATAGGAACTTAATGTGCGACAGTTGACACTTTCAACGGACAAAGACAAGTATGGAATCCGTCTGAGAGCTGAGCCAGACCACATGGTGCTGGGCAAAAGATTAAAGGGGGCCTTCAAAGCTGTCACTGCTTCTATCAAGGAGCTCACCAGCGAACAGCTAGAGACCTTCCAGAAGACAGGTATTCTGAGCAAAATCTTGAATATAGGCTTATTCCCAACCTTTTTATGAGAATTCACACCACAAAAATATTGCTGCAAAATAAATCCTTATTCACTGTGTAATCTTAATTACTTAAATGATCTCTGCAACTGTAATCAAATATTAAAGTAAAGTTACTGTATTTTTTTTAAAACACTATTTTCTCATAATTTTTCAATTATTTAGTAAAAAAAAAAATGCAGCAAAGGATGTGAACACAGAAATTAGCCACCTCACATGGCTGTGATGCTAGAAGGTTGACATAATTCCTGTCATTTTCTTCACATCGTATTCATTCGCACCCCCTGCTTTGTTTACTTGTCAAGGCCAGATTTCTCTGCAGGTTTGTGAAATGATAGGTTATCTGGTGAACTATTATGAGGATAACATGCCATATCAGTTTAATGATTGGTTATGTTTTTCAAATCAAAATTCACACATAGACCAGAAAGAAGATGACGTATGAAAGACAAAGGCTCTCTGAAGAAAACTTTTGTATGAAAGCGAAACACCCATTGATGCAAGACTTGGAAAGTCCATCAATAAAAGTATTGTCAGTACCAACAATATCCTGGAAATGGGGTTTCACAACCCCAAAATCAATGATCCTCTCCATTTACTATGGTGTTCAGACTTTTTTCTCTTAACTAGATTTATAATTAGATTTCCTTGATTTATTTTTCATATGATAAAAATATGCAGTTAAAACTTGATCCTTTTTTTGTTTTTTTATAAAACATTGAAAGCTCTGACTTTTACCATTTTTTTTGGTCTTCAATTATAAATGTTGGTTCATGGAATTTTCACATCATCACATTTGGTCTTTATGTTTTATACAGCATAACCTTTTTTATTGAGCTGAACTTTAATGTATATAACTGCATTATAAGATACTGTGCACCCTTTTTGCAGTTTCCAGCAATACCAGTATTGGTTTATTTTGACCAGATTTCAAAGATTTTTTTACCCTTATTAATAGTTTAAACCCATAAGGGAGGAAAACAGGGTTCTGGTTTAAAAATGTCCAAACTTCCCTTCAATCAGTGGGCTGTGATGCTGCTTAACAAATTAGCAATTAAAGGGCAGTCAGTCAGTGTAAACAGTAAATCCTCCAAATATACTCTCTCTCTCTCTCTCTCTCTCTCTCTCTCTCTCTCTCTCTCTCTCTCTCTCTCTCTCTCTCTCTCTCTCTCTCTCTCTCTCACACACCCATCCTCACACACACACACACAGTCAGTTTATTCTCAGAATGCAATCAGAGTTCAAGCTGGGATCAAAGCAGTGCAAGGTATCTCGTCTGTCCAATTATAGAAAGATGAGGAGAGCCCCCAACGTCTCTGGGGAAGGAAGCAGCCGAGGTCAGCTGGGTTGTGGGAACTTCAGATTTCCAATCACTCTGATGTTTGAAGTCCAGCCAATTGTAGGGAAAAAAGAAGCATGAGCGATGGAAGGGGGAGATAGATCTGGTAGAAAAAAAATGGTGGGAAACATACAGATGAAAATATATACAGCATACCAAACTAAAAGGCAAAACAAAATAGTTGAGTGTGTAAAAACAGAATGGAAAGTGTTAAATTAATAATGCAATGACTTATTAAGGATCCATACACAATGGACCAAATATTCTTGAGACATTACTGTAGGGACCAGTCAGGTGAATATGTGGAGTATGACTAAATATCCGTTTTCATAATGAATATTAAAAGGGGGAAAGAAAAACAAACATCATCCCACATTTAACCTTTAAGCAGTTTTTGTTTCACATTCTAAGACTCCATTGAAGCTTTTACCAATTTAAGTTAGGAGGATGACTATTCGCCAAGAGGATGATTGTAGTTTTGTGGCTACTATTCCATACCTACCTTTGATCCAACTATGGCAGAGAAGATGGAAGAAATTGGGTGATGGCAAAAGATGGGGGGGGGGGGGGGGGGGGGCACAGGAAATCAAAGCATGGAAATCTCAGATTAGAGAGAAACAGTCACTGTTGAATTGAGCCTGCAGGTGTAGAGAAGTGAAAAGGACAAAGCAACATGGTCATGGCTTTTAGTTAGAACACAGTCATGGCTAATTGCTGCCAGGGGCAAAATAGAGATATGTTATAGGTAGACAGAGTTTTCTGTTATGTTACAGCTCAGATTTTTAAATACTTAAATCATACAGAACACTTAAAGCCCTTTATTTATTTTGTTTCATAAGAGACACCGAATAAATTTAATGCATCACATTTACCTAAAAACATATTTCCATCACTGTCTCTTGTTGTCTGGTTAATTTTAAGGATCCATCATTGTGGATGGGCATGAGCTTCACGAGGAAGACCTGAGGCTGATGTACACCTTCGATCAAAGCTCTGGCTCTGCTGCACAGTACGAAGCCCACTCTGATGCACAGGTAGGCTTGGATTTAAAACCCAGTTTTTAACGCTCCAATGCTGATGCATGGTAATGCTGATACCTGGAGAGTTTTTAGCTGTCTTTAAGTTTTCTGCGAGTTATACGATGGAACAAGCAT
>NC_136624.1:26410384-26425384 GCF_933228915.1 Telmatherina bonti
ACACACACACACACACACACACACTGTACAAGCCCCATCAGGGTCAGTACCTTGACATGGGGAAGCCTATAAACCTTCCTTCATTGATTGGCTGCTTCTTTGTATCTAGGTAACTTTATTATTCTGCCGTTGAGACACACATACTGCAGTTAAGGTGTACTTCTGTTCATATGTGTGCACTACACTCTGTGTCTACATCCATGCACACGTGAGCAGAGCCGTGTACTGCTGATTTAGAAAGAATTCAATGTGTTTGAATGTGTCAGGGTGAGTGGAAGTGTGCTGCAAATGATGCCAAAAGAGATGAGATGGGCTTTACAGCTTTTATCTAGTAAAAATGTCCCCTTGTTCTCTTCCATCTTCGTTTGTCTCCCAAACTTTTCTTTTGTTTGTAAGGTTTTTTCTCTTTTGTTGCTGCTTTGGTTTTGTGTGTGTGTGTGTGTGTGTGTGTGTGTGTGTGGGTGTGGCGGGGTTATCGTTTCACTTCGTTGCCCTTGTCTGGCTTCTTTTCGGTTAAGGTTTTCCACCTGTAAATAAAACCAAGCAAAATGGGATATTTTGCTTCCTTACCAATTTATTTTGTACTCATGTTTGCAAAAGTACTTTAGGTTTATTTATTTACTCCATTGTGGCAAGTTATCCCTGGCATCTCCTTGCTGTGATAGTATAATATCTTAATTTTCCTGTCAGGCGTCCTCATCAGGCATCTAAAATGCTACAGATTTGCTTTGAAAAGGCACTTTACCAAACCTTCTCTTTTATTGATCTAGGGACATTTGGTGCCATCAGATGAGATCACTGTGTACTACCACTGCCAACCAGAGATGGAGTACTTGGCTACTGTAATCCAGGCTCACACTGACTTTATTCTGGCCACCATCAAGGCTCCACTTCTGCCCTTCCCTGCCCCAAAGACTGCCAGCATCATCATAGAGGAAAAGACTCAGGTATGAATGGATGCCTTTAGGACAGGCAGTGTTTCTGTGTTGTATTGTGGTTCAGGTTAATGGGCAGCGTTACTCATGAAACATGATGTTATCAGTCATGGTCATATCGCAAATGTAGCTTTTGTATGAATTAAGTGCATTTATTAACTCCCACCATGGTATTAATATCATACAAAAGTAAAAGTTTTCACATTTAACACAGCCTGGTATTATATTTTAAAAGTTACCAAATTTGAGTTATTTTAACATCATATTTAAGAATTTCTTTCTGTGGTTTACTTATTGTTGTTCTACTTTTTGTTGTTCTTGCAGCTAAAGGGCTCAGACTTGGAACTGATTATAGTAAAGGGATCTTCAGCCCCTCAAGCTCCACTAAATGGACCAGCTTGCACATATGTAAACCTCAGGGTCAAAGTTGGCAGCAAGGAACAAGGTTATACATACAAAAAGCAAAAACAAACAAAAGAAAAAAAACAATCACTCTGCTAGTTTTCCAGCTGGACAAAGCAAAAAAATGATTTTACATACATGAAACTTGTCTTATTGCATCATACCATATGTTTGTTTTCTGGGCTTGCTCATTGAGCATATTGAATACTTTGCTTTAACTGTTAAACCTCACTAATGAACCTTTTTGTTTCCCTTCAGAGGGGGTTGTACTGCTGGAGAACCCTAAAGGGGATAACATACTCGGCTTGGACAAACTGAGGACAGTGTGCCGCAGCATCTTTGGAACCAGTAACACCCAGCTCAGATTCTTCAATGGTGGTGCTGGTGAGACATTTTTTCAGCTCCTCTGACAACGATACACGCGGCTGTTTCATCTGTTTTGTTGCATAAATCAGTCATCTGCCTTTGCTTTTCATGTGAGTGACTGTTTTATGTTGTTTTGCTCTTTGCTGCCATGTCTTGTGTACAGTAACCTAATAGCTTATTATTTGACATTTTATTCAATGCTACAGCCTTCTACAAACCCATGAAATGGACAAGTGAAAGTGAAGAAAAAGATTTACAGAATTATATATTTAGTCATTAAATCAGTTTCATAGTAATGATTTAATGATGCTCACATGATGGGATGTGTGGCTAGTAAACCTATGTTGTCAGTGTACTTATCCAAACACTGTCTGACATATGGTACTATGCAGTGCTTTCAGGTGATTTTCTTGCAGCAAAAACAGGTTTAATCAACGTCTTAAAATAACCGCAGACTTATTGATTTGCTATTAAGCTTGTCCATGTCAGTTTGGCACATTGTTCTTCCACACACGGGTGATATCTTAACACTTAAGACATATTTCATGGAGATATAGTCATTTTGAATATTAATTTGTGTGAGTAAAGAAGACTGACGAAACTGTTGGTGAGGAGGCATGACTTCCATCCGACCATCACTTGCTGGTGGTCAGTCTTTGACCACGTTTTACTGAGATTCTTGTCCATTGGTCAAAGATGCCGCCCTAAAAAAGTCACTCCTTCACTTCACCTAATTTGCCTACAAAGTAAGAGCATTATCAAGACTTTCTCTTTTCATTCTCTGCCTTTGTGGATGGACTCAACTTCTGTCTTACTCGATCAAGCAGGAACCTGTTTTTACCGGTGATAGATTTTCCTCCAACAACCTGGCCGTGTCTTTCCTCCTCAGTTAAATTTGGAGCAGTCTGCCTGTTCCCAGCTGTTGCAAACCATTTCTGAAGAAAACGTGTGTATGAGATGTAAAGCAGCCTTCTAATCAACCTGGCTTTCTTATTTTACAATGTCAGCCTGAGAGTTTCAGACCTTCTTTAGTTCATAGGTTTACGCTCTTAATACTAATATTAATGGTGGCTAAAGCATAGTTGCTATTCAGAAACATAGCCATTCTAACAGTGGCTAAAGCATTTGTTAGTCAGTATGAAAATGTTCCAACCAGTTTAATGGCATTTATGGGAGACTACTGTTTATGTCGTTTATTCATATTTTATTTTCTTCCTTTCTTCAAGTTCAGATCAATCATGAGGCTTTTCTGTTTAAAATGTTCTTGTGTGTCTTTTAAACAGAGTTGACCAGCAAAGCTGACCTTCAGGCTCTGAGCGGTAAAACCTTGTCCGTGGCTTCAGGCCCCTCCTCTCCGGGCCCTGTCCCCAGCACTGACACCCTGCTGTGTCCCTATGTGAACCTGCAACTGTGTAATGCACAACCAGCTGGTGAGAAACATATATAGATACAATTTATTGCATACAAGTCCGTCACGCTGTTGGAGAATAAAGCTTAGATTATTTTGTTCTGTCATTATAATCAACAAATTGGTGTGATTATTTTTAAAGATGTTATTATAATCAGGATCACCGTCACAAAAAGACCTGACTTTTAGTTTTTGATTTCCCAGCTCAGACCCTTAGATAGATTCTTTGTCTAAGAAAATGACAGAAAAGCTACCATGATATCTTATTAAAAGTTGCGCATTCATATTTTAGATGAAGCCTAACTTCAAAAGAATGGTGTGACATTTTTATTTCCTTGACTTATGTCACTTAGCTGCAAACCAGATTTACCCCTGGGTGGCTTTAAAGATTGATGGACTTATTCGACTTCTGTGGGAGAACTAGCTGACAAGATCTATACTTTCATCCCTGTGCAGTTATTGCAGAGCTGCTGCCAAGAGCAAGGTTAGACAGCTGGCTTGTGCAAAAGAAGGGGGGGGGGGAAAGAACTTTTTATGCCTTTAAAAAAACAAAACAAATCCACATAAAACTCAATTACAAAGTAGTAGTTTTACAAAGTGAAGCTAAAAATGTTAAGCTGCCAGCTGTAGTTTTATGTATTTATTGTAGATACGGCAGTGTGTTATCAATGCTCCTGTCTAACTGTGATCGATAGTTCATGAATGTGTTTTCTAAAAACATTAAAGCATTGTCTACTTTACACAAAGTTGTTAAATCTATAATAGCTGTCATTTTGTACAATGATTTGCTGTCAGGGAACCATATTTCATCATTTCCACCTCAAAAATTACCCATTTTACTGAAGGTTTTTTGCTATAATCCAGCTCCATCCTTTTAGTTTTTCAGAATCGATCTCTTTGCCCTCGTTCCTCTTCTTCCTCATTTTCCAGCTGATCAGATGCCTTGATGCACATTTCTTTTCCTTCCACTCATTTTTTTATTATGACTAAATTAAAGCTTGTTCTATAACTCTCCCAGAATATATACTGTGTTTAGTTTAAAGGAGCAACACCTGTCTCTGTCACTTATTTTCTCCTCCAGAGTGCCAAGTTGGAGAGGTGGGCACCCTCCTGCTGGTGAATCCAGTGGGGCAGAATGCGCTGCACTACTCAGGCCTCGTCTCTGAAACCGCCAAGGTTTTTGGCCTCCGCAGCAGACGGCTCAAACTCTACCTGGACCAGGACCTTACTCAGGGTAAGATGAGAAGATGCTGGAATTTGGGTCAAAAATGTAAACAGCCTGTAAATGTTTGTTTTCATGTTTTACAGAGCTGCCAGCTGATTCATCAGTGAAAACGCTCAACACCAAAACTCTGTTTGTGAGAGTTCTTCCAACCACCGCTGAAGCGTAGATCACAGTTGTCATCTTTGGACCGTGTGCGTTAGAAGTAGCCCCTCAGCTTATTTTTCCACCACCTAAATGTCTCGCTGATGCACAGGGAATTTTTGAAAACTTGAAGTGTCAAATGGAGATCCTGACATAAAGTAGAATATAAACTGTTAATCCTTACAGTAACTCGTGCATAAGAAGTTCAGACACAGTTTATCCACTTCTCTGGATGTCTTAAGAGTTTGTGTGTTTAAAGTTATCCAAAATTTGTTTCAGTGAATTCAACTGTCTGTCTTCCTCTGTGTTGCCTGCCTGAAATTGGACATCATCTTTGTCTGCATTTTCTTACCAGCTGTGACTCTGGATGACAGATATAGTGTATCTGTTGGGGCAACAGTTTACAGGCTGCACTTAAATCCCGATCCTGCCTTTTTTTTTTCTACAACCAGTGAGTAGATCCATTTGAATAATAAAGTGAAGTCGGCGCCAGTAGAAGTTTAGATTTGTTTGATGCAAGGACAAACAAATGTGAAACTGCTTAGTAAGACTCTGCAAAGGTCAATCTATTTCACTTTAGAATATTTTTTCAGCCACTCCTGGAAATAAAGTTTCCAGGAAATGGTCTAACTCGATTAACTGTCACTGTTAGCAACGGATAATTCTCTTTATTATGATAATGATGCAGGTTATTGCGCTTCATGGCTTATTTTCACTGTGCTCAGTCCACACTAATTATGTTTTGGCACATAATTGCAAGAGGAATTTGTGCCATTGTGCTTTTACACCATTGAGAATTTAGCAGAAAGACCTATTGTGTTTGTTGCACTGGGGATTTTTAGACAATGGAAAAGGCATTAAAAGGTGAAATGGATTTTTGGGCTGCGCTACCTTTGGGACACAAAAGGGTTCTGTCATAAAAAGAGCAACTAATGGATAATGTACTATTTTAAGTGACAAACAGAATAAATCAAAAGTGACTGTTTTTTATTCCTTTTTTTTTCTCCGCTTTGCCCATTTAGCCATTTAAATGGTCAGGGGGTGGGGTCTTTGAGACTTTCTGCTGTCAGACATGACAGCAGTTTTAGGGGAAATGTGCTTTGCTTTATTTTTAAGGTTGTTTTGACTGATTCTTGTGCATTTTATTTAGCAGCAAGGTCAGAGAACAAATCCAGCAAAGTGGCTTATAAATCCCACACAAGTACAAGGGAATATAACACACGATATTCTGGGAAATACTTGGCTTTCTTCACTTTCATGAAAAAATAAATTCACCTCTCATGTACTCATTAATAATGAAGGTGCAGCCAGCAGCTGGTTAGCTAGCATGAGTTTACACTGAAACCTTACCTCCATTCAGCCTGGTTCCTATTGAAAGTGACAAGACCTGCCAAGTTGTCTATTTGAGGTTCATGTTCACCCATGTTTAAAAGAGAGAGAGTGCAACAAGTTTAGAAATGGTCTCCTGGTCATGTGAAATATGTAATATCTAGTCAAAAGTAATGCCACACAATTCAAGGTTTTTAAAGAGGCAGATCTTTTTGCTTCGAGGCTTGAGCATGCGCTGTGTTAGAAGTCACTATCAACTTTTTGTTTTAGTCCTCAATCTGAAAACTGTGATACGCAGTAAGACATTCAGATTTGCAGGGAAAGTAATTCAACCTTCTCCCTCTGTATTGCCTTCCAGCTTTGCCTTCAGATGACGCTGCAGCTGCTGTACTTTGGAAGTGGAAGCTATTTAACTCGTTCTTTTTGTTTTGTTATCAACGCTCATCATTAGTTCACTCGGCTAAAGAAATAAACGAGCCACTAATGCTCCGCCGCTACTTCAGTGTTTGTTCTCAACGAGGAAATTGGAAACACGGATGAACAGAAACAGAAAAGGCATGTGTGAAATATTGTCCTGTTGCTGAAAGAGGGGATGTGTCTCCTATCAGCTTTCCACCTGCTGTTGATGAGGGAATCCGAAGCATTAAATAATGAATTTTCCAATCAAGTTTGGTGTATTCTCTGCACTCTTAGGTTGTCTTCGCTATAATAATGTACTCCATGGGTTATCAAGGGCCACATATCTTAAAAGAAACCCACCCTGAGGAAGAAATGGGTGGAGTGAGGTTGAGAGCCGCTCCACATGAAACCAAAACAATCCACTATATATATATATATATATATATATATATATATATATATATCGTGTCAGCTTGCGAAAATGGGACATTATGTCTCATTTTAAGTTTGTGTTTTGTCTAGATTTCAGATTGTGTTCATTGGTCGGTATTTTCTGGACACATATGAGTTTTTTTTGACCAAATAAGTCAGCCTTTGTGCTCAGCTATGACAACATGACACAGTATTCTATTTTTCATCTAATTATCTGCAAGAAAATTGTTTAGTAAAATGTAACAAAGTAAGAAATGTCCAAAGCAGAACTGGACTGCTGGGAAGGGCTGCTTTGCTCGCTGCCTTGGCATGAGGCAACCGTGGGAAGATGAAACCGCTTAAAAAGTAAGAATATTTTTTCTCCATTCCTCTCATGTAATCATTTCAAACCAAGTCAGTTTGAATGCTGCAACAGATATCAGGTTTACTTTCATAATATTCCATAAACACCCTGACTAAAACGCTGACAAGTAAACACAATAACCTGAATAAAGGCAGGTTCATAATAGTCAATAACTGAATTAAACTATGTGGACTATACACCTTAATCACATTATTGCCACCTACCAGAGATTTCACAGCATGCTGCAACTCCAGTAGATGCTTTACAACACATGCTTTCATCAGGACGAGTTCTCTTATTAGCAAGTTTGGTCCTTTTTTTGTTTAATATAATCCTTTTATCTGACAGTTCTCGTGTTTGTAGAGATTTTTTTTTTCTGCGACTGGTGAATCTTATGAAGATTTTGTGGAAGTACACCTACTTGAGCCATCTTTAGCACTTGACTTGTATATGTAATGCTAAAAGTAACATTTGTAATCCCATTTCTGTTGAAATTTGTATGATTTACCTGTTGTTACTTTCTTAGTAACTGTTATCCATTTGTTGGAAAGAAAAGAGTCTTAATATTGTCCCAGAGAAATGGGGAAAAAATGCAAAGTTTTGGCTCAATAAGCTTTTTTTCTTTAGTGTGCATATCAAAACCAAGTCACTTATTTTTCGCTTCTGTTCATAGGTCAGTTTCTATCACAATGCAGGACAGGATGGTTATGGGCAGAAAAAAAAGCATTTTTGGAGCTAAGGAGAATGCTGAGTAATGCATCATGTCGTCAGTCATTCGAAAATTATCTTATTTAAAATCATACAAATTGTCAGACTATTGCTGCACATGTGCACTTTGCCAGTGTTGCAATCTGCAGGATATATAGGAACCAACAAGCAGGCCTCATTAGGCACGCATCATTTTCTGTGTTTTAAAAGTGTGGCCAGACTAATTATCTTAGTGAAGCCCGCACACCATCCAGATACTCCTGTACTGGTGCTATAAAGAAGAGTTCACTTTTCCCAAGTGCTTTTCAATGTCAGTGCATCGAGTCATTACCTACACGGACCTTCTTCTGGTTTCGTCTTTGATCTGCGTGAAGATACCTGACCCAGGTGTCCCAAGAGAAAAATACATTAATCTTCTCCAGGGTCAGTCTGCTGGCCATATTTGTTGCAGTACGGATGGTTTTTATACACTATCCACCAGTCAAACAAACTGGAGACAAGATTAAATGTCACCTCTACCTTAAAATGATTTAAACCATACACCAAATTACACATAAAAAATAAACTTCTAAGAAGAAAAAATGCAGCCCCAAACATGACATTATTCTATAATAAAGGATGTGACCCTGAGGTTTGCTTTGATCATTGAGGCTTAAACATTTTTGTTAAGCTGATTTTAGCTCTCCAGGGGATGGGAAAACTGTTCTGCTGCTCCCCCCACAGCATGGCGTTCAATCTTTGAGACCGGTTTCTCACTGGTTTTCTGCCAGTGTGTTGAGAAGTTCTGTGCACATTTGTGTTTTAGTGGGCATTTTGATTCATGATTAGTTGACGAGGCAGAGCAGCTTGTGAGCATTTATGGTAACTCTGCTCAGGGTATTGCTGCAGAACCAAGTCTCAATCATCTGTGCCACACCTTACCATAAAGTCGTTCTAATTTGCATGCAAATTAAACGCATAAATACAACATTAATCTTCAACTCTACAGATAATATTTATAATCACTTGTTTACTGCTGGACCACTATTTAGTCAGTAACTTTGTGCATGAAACCGCTTTTATTAACAATTAGCTGTGATCATATTGACAAGTTAGTGCCACTTTATCTACATGAATTGCATCAGGTGTTTATTATAGCAAAATGTTAGCAAAAGGGTCTACATGTGTGTTGTTGTGTACATGTGTAATGGCTCATAAATTGTTTGTGGGATTACATATGACAACATGCACTGACTGGCCAAAATCAGTTTAAACCCTCTATTATTTTGTTGGATCAGCTCTAGCTTTGATTACAGCAGCATTCGATTAATTTCTATCCAGTGCTTTTTTTTTTTTTTTTTAACCAATATCTTGGATTGATGATGAGAGAATTCCAAAGATTCTCAATAGGGTTCAGGTCTGGACTCTGTGGTGGCTTATTCATGTGTGAAAATTATATCTCATGCTCCCTAAACTACTCTTTCACAATTTTCCTGGCATTGTCATCTTCGTGCAATCAGAGGAGAAAAAAAATCCATTGATGGAATAACCCTCTCGTACAGTGTTTTCACCTCCTCCTTCAGGCACATAATGATGCTGAACCTAGACCTGACCAACCATGTCGTTGCAAGACCATGCCAGAAAATACTATTAAATTATCAAAGTCATAGTGGTCATACCAAGAAATCTGAAGACCTTGTTTGTTACCATGGGTTACAGAGTGGTTTGGTGACTGCAGTCAAAATATTTTTTCTCTAATTAAATGACTAAATGTGACCCCCGGCTCATAAACAGTGGAGGGGTCATTGGGCAAGACACTGGACCTCACATTACCTTCAATATGCTCATTAATGTATGATTGCACACTGTACATGGAGTACATGTATAATAGGAGGTGCTGTGTCAGTGTTTTGTATAAACAAAAGACACATTATAAAGTACTTTGTAGAGCCAAGCAAAGCTGTCGACATACAAAAATTACGGGTTGCTAGCTAAACAAATCTGTTTAGCTTACTCAGTTGTTTAACTAGTGAGTCAAAGACGACCTGACATCCATTCGGCACAAATTTAAAGATGACACATTTAATGTTTTATGCAGGACTGCATTCATATTTACATTTTCGCAGTTTGAAAATAGAATATAGCACCTCCCTTTAGCAATTATCACACCTTTTAATACGTCCTGTAGAGTGTCTTTTATTTCACCCCTTTTTCTAGCCAGATACTTTCTTGGGTCATACTGAAAGCAATATTTTATTGATGTTTGTGTCTGGATTTTTCAGGATTGAGAGGTTGGAAGACTGGATAAGAAGCCTGCCTTAGGTTGTATTTTATCTTCTGCAGGCCAACGGACTTGCTTTCAGAGTTTCAGAGTTATTTATTCAAACTCTATGCTGAGTATTGTTTACAAGATGACAGGATTTTGTTTTTACATCTCTTCAATAAAAATATCTGTTCAGCTTCTGCAGTTTTGTGGGCATCTTTTACTATTAATTTTAGAATGCAAAGCAGGTGTCCCATGGATGTTGCATGCATCATGTGGCAGATGACACTCCGTTTCACCTGTCAGTACACTACCTACCTCTTATGACTCCTGCATCTTTATAATCCTTGTTAGCCTACTTGGTGTGATGACTTGATCCTCCTGGGCGGAGCAGCATGCAACTTCACTAGTTAAATATTAAGTCGAGGGCCCTGCCTCATCCTCCTCCCATCCATCTCGCTCCCATCTGTTCCAGCTGCTCCCTTTGTGCCTCTACACACCTCTGCTGCAGTGAGAGAGCAGATCGGTGACCCATCTGCTAATAGGCATTACTGAAATACAGTATGCAGCCCAACTGAAGTGGACATGTCCCCTTGACGGACTGCAAAGCTCATTATGGTGTGTTGCTGTGACAGAAAAAGACAAATGTGTAGGTTGATAATAATGGATTAGATTCATGTTGCGCTTTATTGTGCCAACACTGGATCCACTAGATGGTAAGTTAGCAGCAGCTGCCGTGGGGCTGACTGCATTTCGCCAACAACCTCTCTAACAACCACAGAAACATTCATACACCAGTGATGTAGAGAGGCCCAAGGTGCCTCCCCACAATGAGCTTACTTTTTTCTTCTTCTTTTAGGACAACGCCTTTTCTAACATGTGTCAGTAAGATGGCAAATCTAAAATCACTGCCAGTAAATCAGCAACCTGCATTGTCCACTTCAGAATGACAGCTGCAGATAAAACCTCAAACAAGTAGGTAAGCGGTAAGTCATTTGGATGGAGTGCATGTCGCTGTCAGGCCAAAGGAGGCGCTGACACAAGCCCCAAGTTGCTGCTGAACAGAAATCTGAAATGATCAGCATCTCAGTGTGAAACTTCAGTGCCATCTCAAACATCTCCAGTTTTTAAGACTGGATTTTCAAAGGATCTGTTCAGTACATTTTATGAAATGGTTATAAAGTCAATCATCCTCAATTTATTTATTTTTTTAAACTATTATAACACGCAACAGCTGGAGTAGGCTACTGTAGGCTACATTAGGATGAAAAAAACTTTACTGCTCAATGATTTATTATTTCTTTTTACTGACCTATTGAAGTAGGAACATGCATATATAGTCTGTTTCACTGTTTAAAGGGGTTCGTTAAGCAACTGTTTAAGAGATCATTATGAATACAAAAAAAACAAAACATGATTTAAAAAAATTAAAGCTTTATAGAATAAGGTCAATTGAGCTTTTGATATTAGAAGCAAAATTTCAAGCATTTTTGATGCTGTAGCTGCATAAAGTAGCATATGTGTCCATTAAACCCAGTACTGTAAGGAGCTCAGAAGCATAAAAGCCTATGCAACATTACAACTTGTGTTCTTTTTTTCATAAGAGAAATATACTTTAATGGTACTTCAGTCTGGGTCAACTGGCTTATTGAATTATTTCTTATAAATTTAGACTTCATTTGATAAATAGGCCCCCCCACAGCGATCGGTTGCCCGACTTTTTACTATGTCCTGGGACTTTATGGTTTATTTGATGTTGGACAAAGAATTTATACTGACATTTTATCATTTAGTCTGGAATTCTGGCTGACCATTGGATATAGTTTTTCCTTAAAGCAGTGCAGATGATCTATGAAACAAAAACCTGCCAACAAGACAATTAGCTATGAGAAGAGAAAGGGCCATTAAAATGTAAACTGCTGTTTATCAAGACTTTTCTCTTTTGAAATTGTGCGCTGTCTTAACAATTGGTTATAAGAGCCAAAGTTTACATTAAAAAGTAATAAAAAAAAAAACGTAGCTACATGCTCAAATAAATGGTCAAATTCGTTGTTGATTAACCTGATTAACTGGCACATCGGGGCAGCTGGTAATGAACTGGTAATGTACTGGTAATGTACCGGTGACGCGCGTCGTGACTGAACGATGGAGATCCGGATCCCCGCTTCAGCTCAGTTTCCTTTATTTGCTGATGTCAGAAATGCTATATTTGTCTTTAAATTGATGCACGTGCTCCTCTCACCTTCCTCCTCCTCATCACCACCGGATCAGCAGGAACAGGTAGGACACGCTTCCGATTTGGATATTTTTACCCCCATATGTTTTTTTTTTCTTTTGGGAAGGGCGAGAAGAGACACGTTTTACTCTGTAGTTGTTGCGCTTCCTTTTTTTCTTTTTTTTTTTTTTTTGGTTTGTCCGTGGTGTGGTTAATAGGAGACTGATGTCAGATGAGGACTCTGGGATAATGGGAGATGTCCAGGCATCCGTAGTGAGATGCGTCGACAGGAATGGCACACTGTTGCTACCCACTCTGCCTGCTGTGGTTTCCACAGAGACATTGCAATCTGCCCCAGGTATGCCGTGGAACAGAGGAGGTGGATCCTACCAATGTGCTTCACCTCTCATTCTCACTTCCTTCATGTAAATATGGAATATATCACTTGTCTTCATATGATACAGTTTAAAAACTTAAATTAGGGAGTGACTTATGATATATTTTAACATAATTTATTTCCACAGTTTGATATTCTCTATATTGCTGCTATTTTCATTTAATGACAAAGAAATAGGCCAATTTAAAAATCAAGATTTGAGTCACCTTTACAATGAGGTATGTGTAAGGGTCATGCATGAGCAACACAGCTAAACATGTGGGTTGTGCCCACCGAAAAATGCAGCAAAATCTCCCGCAATATTCCTGTTGTTAAAAATACAATCTGATCTGATTTACTTTCCCCCAAAACCAATCTATCTTTCACTTTTGTTAACAAGTCCAGATAATACACTTAAAGAGCTGGCCTCAAACTCAAATGTTTCAGTGGTAAATTCCCACAATCGTGCAAGAGTTTTGCCCAAAAGTATAAGAACGCGATAATAAAAAAAGAAAAGAAAAGAATTTTTAAAAGAAAGAAAGACAGAGATAGAGAAGCTATTTGCCTTTATTTACATGCAATCTTTTTCATTTGTAAGGCAGACCGTACTTTCCTATTATCTTTCAACTGCTCCAAAAACAGTTAGTGAATAATGTATACATAACTAGAAAAGCACTGGTATATCTATACACTATTAAGTACACTAATAATGAATCAACTGTATTTTGGTTATATTGTTGCTGCATCTTAATTTGTTCTTTGTAGGGATCAAAATTTCAAACATCCACTTTTTTTTCCTGGTCTGGATTGTAGCATCCAGAATTATACAGAGATCTAGATTTAGCTTTCATATCTTATAAAAACCTGTTGAGTACTGGGTCTATTTTTTCAGCCAAGCACCCTTACCTTTTATGGTGGAGTTATGTGTGTATACTGACGGTGGTCCTATCTTGCAAAGATAAAGAATCATTAAACCCATATCTGGATCCAGACGATAATCTGGATCATTCCCAAAACTGAATAGAATCTAAGTTAGATCAAAACTCATGTCTGGAAAAATGTAAAAAAAAAATCCATCCAGTAGTGTTTGTGTAAAGTTACTATCAGACAGATACATTATGGCAAAAAATATATCATCTGTCACCTTCTTGGCAGAGGTAATAATTTTATTTTTGCTGGAGTTACTGGTAGGAAAAAAGCATCTAAGCATGTATAGAAGACTGTCTGGGGATATTATTCAGTCTTGCTGAGAGCAAGAGAGAGAGAAAATTACTCAAATGTCTTCTGAAAGTATTTATTAATGGTTAAGTGATCCATTTAGTTTATGGACTTTGGCTATAGCAGAAGAAACTGATCCATATTAGAAATTTCAGTTCAGTTAAGGCATTTTTTTGTGATTGCAGGGGTTGCTTAATGAAATCATGTAATGAAATGAGCAATTGTGGATTGCTAATTGCTTCTGAACATTGAGTGTGCCTCTGTCATCTTTATCCCATGACAGTGTCGGAATTCATTTAACCATGACCAACTCTCACCACAACAATCAGAAACACCGTGGTAAACGTTATGGTCCTCAAAGAGTCTCTGGACAGATAGATGAAGAATCAGTCTCTAATTATTTCTGTCTCTGTTTTCTTCTCTGTCTTCGCTGTTTCCATTTTGCTCGGCAGCCTGACTGAACGCATGTTATCCATGGTGGAGGCGCTTTAGACCACAAGTGTTCTTCAGTTACACACTGCCTGGCTAAAAAAAAAAGGCAGTTCAACATTTAGTTGAACTAACTTTAGCTTTTTATTAAGATATGCATTAACCATGCAGTTTGATGAGCTCATGCAATGTCATTCATTTCTGTTCAGACTTATTTACATCTTGTATGAATGATGGCAGTGTTAGAAAAAAAGGTAAAGCCTTCAAAAAACCCAAAAGATTCTGAGGGGTTTTGAGTTATTGACTGTGTGGTGGCCATGATCAGCTGCTCGATAGTGTGTTGTTACTGGTCCTGGTGGTGGTAAGTTGGTTCTTTTAATTAATTTTACTTTGCACCTAATTAACTTAGAATTAGATGGACTTGCCCCCAGCTCCTTTTCTTGTGCTCCGGTCAGTCAGACATACTGCTATGGAATGTAGATAATTAATGAATAAAAAACAACAAAAATCAACTCAATTTAAAGGAAGCACCAAATAGTTGCCACATAAAACCGAAGGCAAGTCATGGTTTTTTGCATCGAAGTATCTTAAATATTCAGGTATTAAATTAGGTTCTGTAGTGACTTCAGCTGCCAATTGCGCTGGTGACAATAAGAATTTGGGTGAGACAGATCGCTATCATGCAGCTATCAAACCCCAAAAAGTGTGACTGTAGGGTTGAGAACATCTCTTATATCAGCAAAGAGAGATTATTAGGATGACTAAGTTATTTGTTTGTTTCTTGATTAATAAGCAACAAGTTGGCAAAACCATGCCAGGTTAGATGCTGGTT
>NC_136624.1:26430384-26432884 GCF_933228915.1 Telmatherina bonti
CAGGGGTCTCAAACTCCAGTCCTTGAGGAGGTTTTTGTTGTTTTCCTGGTCCAACACACCTGAATCAAATCAAATGGATTAAACATTTTGTCAACTTCTTCACAAGAACCCATTAATTTCAGTCAGCTGTGTTGGACCAGGGAAACAATAAATAAACAACTGGATTGAGGCCCTTGAGGACCGGCGTTCGAGACCCCTGCTCTAGATAGATGTTTCAAGTTCAAGAAATGTTATTATCTCTTTCATGCATTGTGGCCCTTTAGTGGACACATATTTACAAGGTTTTTTCTTGCATATTTATGAATGAGGAGGATATTTTTGTAAATAAACCACTTCAGTGGATGTTTGTGAGTCATCCAATATGTTTCCACTCTCTGGAGAATAAATAAATATATGATATAATTGAACATAATGTAATTACACAAGTTTGCCTTTTCAGTAAATGCAAAAAGAAAATGATACAGCCATATTTTATAGAAAATTTACAAAATATAATTATGATTATATTTTATTTTATAAATATTGAATAGAATACATTAAAATTAATCTTAAATCATGATAAATTCTAAATATCACAAATAAAAATGTATCATTGCACATGTCTGTAGAGGTAAAGTATTGTATTTAATAAAATGTTGCATTGTCTTTTATTAATTCACGGATGAAAGGATTTAATAATCACTGACATGAAAGAATAATCATACATTCTTTATTCTCCTCGTGGGTTCTCATGGGTCTCCACAAGGTTATTTTGTGCAAAAATTTATGAACAGTTAGCAACCAGTACTTATTACTGCCATGCGTTCTAGCCTATGTGATAAAGACACTGCACAGTTTTGTTTAATTGCTCTACAACAATTAATGGAAATGTACATTTTTAGTAAGAAGTAATATTTCAAGAGTTCATTCTGATTTTGCTTAACAGTTAAAGACATAACGAAATTGATGCTATCGTTTACCAATTTTTTTCATCCAAAAACCATGTGGCAAACAAGCCATGCTTTGCATTGTGCATTGTGTACAAATTAAACAAACATGTTTCTGTAGAGAATAGGCCAGTAACTTATACATACTCAACCATGCATCCTAATTTAAGCATGGATTTCTCTGATGTGCAGTGCTCATTTTTTGTTTGACTCTCAAAATTTTGATGCTCTCATCACCTTCTTAGTAGATTAAAAAAAAAAGCAGTTCCCAACATTTTGTTCTTATGGGAAGACTGAATATAAAAGAGTGGCAACTAAATGTGTGGCCTTAAGTTTATCTTATCAGTTACTCAAGACTCAGCACTGTAATCTTACAGGAATCATTTCATGCGGAATGTCACGTCAAATAATACCATTGCAATGACTTTTAGTTACAAGCTAATTATTTACTTATAATAACATTTTCTGTGGCAGGAGATACAGTGAACGTATACTTAATGATGGGTACCACTGAAAGTTCACTGCACTATTCCAGTCCAAACGTGGGGCATTAAAAAAAAAATCTTCTTCAGTGCCTCTGACTCCCTGTGGGAAACTTGCTTCATCTTCCAGTTCGGCTCTTCATAATTAACAAAGTAAGCAGTTTTGCCGTGCTTTTTGGCTGCAGGGATTCAATCACATGTCAAGCCATCTTTGTATCTTTGTGAGTGTGTACTCATCTTTTCATACTGTCTTGAAATACACTTTACTTTTAATGAATGTCTCCATGACAGTTTTTATGACAGCATTAAACTGTACAATGTATGTTGCTCCTGGCAAAGAGTTCAGTAAGGTCTTTTAATATATCTGTATGGTATGGCTCCTCCCTCCTGGGCCTTAAATGGACTTTTCTGCATTGGGGGGGGATTTCCCTTCACACTAGTATGACATGATGGGGATGAATAAAGATTACCTATAACTGTTATTTTCCTAACTACATGCAGTGATGTAAATCATTGTTTATTCTCTTCTTTTAGAAGTCAATTATTTTGTAAGTCCTTCTTCTGGCGAATCCCTTATCTCTTCCTCTCAGTAGAGAACTAATAGCGATGATTTTGACATATACATTATGCTTTGAAAAATAATATTTATTACTTTTTTGTTTAACACTTTGCATCTTATTTCAAAGCTTTTCCTCTGTACTGCCAATATATTTTATTTAACTTTTTTCTTATTTCTTTGGTTAATGGGTATCTACATTTCTGTTCACGTGTCAGAATCTCTGTGTCAGAAATATCTTTATAATTATATGTAAATGTGCACCTTGTTTCTAGTACTGGTGTGCATTGAAACAAAAATATGTTCAGCCCTCTCATTCGATATTCTAAGCACATAGATGAAGCAACATCACTGTAATCTTTTATTAGTTGCTACAGCAACACAAGACATGTTGTCCTTTGCCTTGTCTGTCTTCACCTACAACTTGTAGGTGAACTTGATGTTTTTGCGTCAACATCACAACCAAGCTACAACTTGATGCCAACAATAACCTTTTCTGTGTGTACCTCCCATTAATTTGTATTTCCTGAGCTTAC